>NW_018405514.1:95138-265282 GCF_002113885.1 Mizuhopecten yessoensis
TATCCAACCACCACTTATCCGGATGTCCCAGTATCCAACCACCACTGATACAGCTGTCTTTCTATCCAACCACCACTGACACAGCTGTCTTACTATCCAACCACCACTTATCCGGATGTCCCACTATCCAACCACCACTGATACAGCTGTCTTTCTATCCAACCACCACTGATGCAGCTGTCCCACAATCCAACCACCTCAATCCGGCTATCACACTTTCCAACCACCACTAATCCGGCTGTCCCACTATCCAACCATCACTGATATAGCTGTCCCACTATCCAATCACCCCTGATCCCGCTGTCACACTATCCAACCTCCCTTAATCCGGCTATCACACTTCCCAACCACCACTAATCCGGCTGTCACACTATCCAACCACCACGAATCCGGCTGTCCCTCTATCAAACCACCCAAATCCGGATGTTCCACTATCCAACCACCCCTAATCCGGCTATCCTACTATCCAACCACCACTGATACAGCTGTCTTTCTATCCAACCACCCCTGATACAGCTGTCTTACTATCCAACCACCACTAATCCGGATGTCTCAATATCCAACCACCACTGATACAGCTGTCTTTCTATCCAACCACCACTAATCCAGATGTCCCAAATCCAACCACCACTGATACAGCTGTCTTACTATCCAACCACTACTAATCCGGATGTCCTACTCTCTAATCACCACTAATCCGGCGGTCCCACTATCCAACCACCCCTAATCCGGCTATCACACTACCCAACCACCTCTAATCCGGCTATCACACTACCCGACCACCCTTAATCCGGCTGTCACTCTATCCAACCACCACGAATCCGGCTGTCCCTCTATCAAACCACCCCTAATCCGGATGTCCCACTATCCAACCACCACTGATACAGCTGTCTAACTATCCAACCACCACTGATACAGCTGTCTTTCTATCCAACCACCACTAATCCAGATGTCCCAAATCCAACCACCACTGATACAGCTGTCTTACTATCCAACCACCACTAATCCGGATGTCCCTCTATACAACCACCACTGATACAGCTGTCTAACTATCCAACCACCACTGATACAGCTGTCTAACTATCCAACCACCACTGATACAGCTGTCTAACTATCCAACCACCACTGATACAGCTGTCTTTCTATCCAACCACCACTGATACAGCTGTCTTACTATCCAACCACCACTGATACAGCTGTCTTGCTATCCAACCACCACTGATACAGCTGCCCCATTATCCACCCATCCCTAATCCGACTATCACACTTTCCAACCACCACTAATCCGGCTGTCCCACTATCCAACCATCACTGATACAGTTGTCCCAATATCTAACCACCCTTAATCCGGCTATCACACTTTCCAACCAGCACTAATCCGGCTGTCCCAATATCCAACCACCAATGATATAGCTGTCCTACTATCCAACCACCACTAATCCGGCTGTACTACTATCGAACCACCCCTAATCCTACTGTCACACTACCCAACCACCCCTAATCCGGCTGTCACACTATCCAACCACCACGAATCCTGCCGTCCCTCTATCCAACCACCCCTAATCCGGCTGTCCCACTATCCAACCACCACTGATACATCTGTCTTACTATCCAACCACCACTAATTAGGCTGTCTCATTATCCAGCCATTTCTAACCCGGCTGTCCCACTTTCCAACAACCACTGATGTAGCTGTCCCACTATCCAACCATCACAAATTTCTTTGTCCCACTATCCAGCGACCACTGATATAGCTGTCTTATTATCCAACCACCACTAATTCGTCTGTCTTACTATCCAAACACCACTTATTCGTCTGTCTTACTATCCAACCACCACTGGTCTAGCTGTCTTACTTTCCAATCACCCGTTATCTGGCTGTCCCACTATCCAATCACCACTAACCCAGCTTTGCCACTATCCAACTACCCCTAATCCGGCGGTCTTACTATCCAAACACCAATGATATAGCTGTCCTACTATACAACCACCACTAATCCGTCTGTTTTACTATCCAACCACCACTGGTCTAGCTGTCTTACTATCCAATCACCCCTTATCTGGCTGTTTCACTATCCAATCACCACTAACCCCGCTTTCCCACTATCCAACTACCCCTAATCCGGATGTCCCACTATCCAACCACCCCTAATCCGGCTATCCCACTATCCAACCACCACTGATACCGCTGTCTTTCTATCCAACCACCACTGATACAGCTGTCTTTCTATCCAACCACCACTAATCCGGATGTCCCACTATCCAACCACCACTGATACAGCTGTCTTACTATCCAACCACCACTAATCCGGATGTCCCACTATCCAACCATCACGTATACAGCTGTCTTTTTATCCAACCACCACTGATACAGCTTTCTTTCTATCCAACCACCACTGATACAGCTGTCTTACTATCCAACCACCACTGATACAGCTGTCTTACTAGCCAACCACCACTGGTCTAGCTGTCTTACTCTAATCACCACTAATCCGGCGGTCTTATTACCCAACCACCCTTAAAACTGTTGTCACTCTATCCAACCACTACGAATCCGGCTGTCCCTCTCTCAAACCACCCCTAATCCTACGGTCACACTACCCAACCCCCCCTAATCCGGCAGTCCAATTATCCAACCACCCCTGATACAGCTGCCCCATCATCCACCCATCCCTAATACGACTATCACACTTTCCAACCACCACTAACCCGGCTGTCCTACTATCGAACCACCCCTACTCCTACTGTCTCACTACCCAACCACCCCTAATCCGGCTATCACACTACCCAACCACCCTTAAAACGGTTGTCACACTATCCAACCACCACGAATCCTGCTGTCCCTCTATCCAACCACCCCTAATCCGGCTGTCCCACTATCCAACCACCCCTAATCCGGCTATCCCACTATCCAGCGACCACTGATACAGCTGTCTTATTATCCAACCACCACTGGTCTAGCTGTCTTACTATCCAATCACCCCTTATCTGGCTGTCCCACTATCCAACCACCACTAACCCAGCTTTGCCACTATCCAACCACCACTAATCCGGCGGTCTTACTATCCAAACACCAATGATATAGCTGTCCTACTACTATCCAACCACCACTAATCCGTCTGTCTTACTCTCCAACCACCACTGGTCTAGCTGTCTTACTATCCAATCACCCCTTATCTGGCTGTTTCACTATCCAACCACCACTAACCCCGCTTTCCCACTATCCAACTACCCCTAATCCGGATGTCCCACTATCCAACCACCACTAATCCGTCTGTCTTACTATCCAACCACCACTAATCCGGCTATCCCGCTATCCAACCGCCCCTAATCCGGCTATCCCACTATCCAACCACCACTGATAAAGCTGTCCCAATATCCTACCAACACTAATCCGGCTGTCCCACTATCCAAGCGCCCCTAATCCGGCTATCCCACTATCCAACCACCCCTAATCCGGCTATCCCACTATCCAACCACCACTGATACAGCTGTCCCAATATCCTACCAACACTAATCCGGCTGTCCCACTATCCAACTACCGCTAATCCGGCTGTCACATTACTCAACCACCCCTAATCCGGCTATCACACTATCCAACCACCACTAACCCCGCTTTCCCACTATCCAACTACCCCTAATCCGGCGGTCTTACTATCCAAACACCAATGATATAGTTGTCATACTATCCAACCACCACTAATCCGGCGGTCTTATTACCCAACCACGTTAATCCGGCTGTCACACTATCCAACCACCACGAATCCGGCTGTCAAACTATCCAACCACCACTAATCCGGCTATCCCACTATCCAACCACCTCTAATCCGGCTGTCCCACTATCCAACCACCGCTAATCCGGCTGTCACATTACTCAACCACCCCTAATCCGGCTATCACACTACCCAACCACCCCTAATCCGGCTGTAACGCTATCCAACCACCACTAATCCGGATGTCCCACTATCCAACCACCACTAATCCGTCTGTCTTACTATCCAACCACCACTGGTCTAGCTGTCTTACTTTCCAATCACCCCTTATCTGGCTGTCCCACTATCCAATCACCACTAACCCCGCTTTCCCACTATCCAACTACCCCTAATCCGGCGGTCTTACTATCTAACCACCAATGATATAGCTGTCCTACTATACAACCACCACTAATCCGTCTGTTTTACTATCCAACCACCACTGGTCTAGCTGTCTTACTATCCAATCACTCCTTATCTGACTGTCCCACTATCCAACCACCACTAACCCCGCTTTCCCCATATCCAACCAACACTAATCCGGCTGTCCAAATACCTGGTCACTACTTTGGTTTCACACTAAACGGTGTTTTAGGGGAGTGTTCGGCCTTTTTGTTAACGAAATTGTCTGAGTTGCCAATACAAGGAAGGAAATCGAGGATTTTATGTGTAGTGTATGTAGGCTAGGCTACACATGTGTGTCGCCAGACAGTTTAGGTTGGTTATCTATGACCGCGCACAGGACTAGTTTTAGTTGTGCATGTGTAACCGATAGCACAGCAGTTTCAAAGCTCACCTGACAAGAAGATTAGAGTGTTGTCATGGACGGGTGCAGACTTGTTGTTAAATAGTACATATTTAGGAAACCTATGTAATATCAAGAGCGACGTTATAAATAGCCAAGATCACTCGAACTTCACTTAAAGCGTCTTCCACATTACGTTATCGTCACAAATACATTATCCAGCCATATGATCGTGCCTTAAACCTGTCAAGGGCCGTCTGGACAGAATCCTCTACAGTATGTGAACTACGGGGATACAGAGTGACCACGAAAATACGCCTACCGTCATGGCCTCCTCTCTAGGCGCAAATACACGGATCCCTAAGAGAAACAGGTCTGGTAAGTATCGATGAGAGCTATTGATCATGATCCGTGTGGTGAAATTTTATTGTTGATTTGGTTGGTATTGTTGTCATTCCCATCCAAAAACTTGTTGTCTCATCAACTACAAATGCTTAAGATATTGATGACGACACTCAGTCATATATATATATATATATATATATATATCGAAATTTGACGTCGAACGTCGTCTGCGTTTGATTGCCAGAACGCTGGATTGGATTGAAGTGGAAGGGAAACACAAATATGAGATACATAAAATTTATATTTGATGGAAGCAGTTTTCGAGGAAGGATAAAATGAAGGATCAGAAAATACAACAGGAAAATGAAAGTAGCACGAAAATGTGGAAATCCCTAAATACGCATTACACATCGGAATGTGTCGACCTGATTCGTGGCGGTGTGCTGTCACGCAGATAAGAGGACCTTTTGACACCAGACAGCTACCATTTCGACGAATGAGAATGAGAAATACATACTAGAATGGAATATAGGTCTGCTGAATACATAGTGTAAAATATAAACGTACATGTATATAGACTAATATGCTCAATTACGTCATCGACACACGAGAGGTATCCACTGCATTATTGAACATTAACAATGGCACCCAGATATTCATTACACATGTTTATGAGTCACTTCTATTTTAAAATTCAATGAAGCCGCCAATCTAAACCTGACGCGTTCGACAAATATCCCTTTACACGTCATGTACGAGTGTTTATATCTGACAAAGGATACAATACCGTGCATTGGTCCTTGGTGTCGTATTCCAATGCCAGAACAACGTGAATGGCTTTTATCCGGAAATCTAGCTACAGACCCCAACACGGAGAAAAATAAAGGATTACAAAAATAGTTTTAAATAGTTCTGTTCCAAACAATTCGGTGCTAATCAGTATTCATTTGTTTTGCATTTAACGTGTTTAGCCATGTTCATACCAAACACTCGCATGTAAAGGCTTTATTGTTATTTCAATGACTAGTGCCGCGCACGTTAATCAGAGACGTTTATATTACGTAATATATACGTCTCTGCTTTAATGTGTTGTAGTTATTCAGTTACACACGGGCAGAGTAGTAACTCTAGAGCAATGTTATAACTTAGGCACAGTAAGGCTAGTGTAGGGCAGTGTAGTTACTTAGCAGTGTAGATATTTAAGACAATGAAATCATTTTAGTACGGTATAATAGTTAGACACTTATAGATAATTGAGTTACTTTAAGTCATTGTACTGCACATTGAAGCAACTTTAGAACGGTGTAGTTAAACTTGGCTGAATATACGTACATATACAGTTACAATAACGCAATGTTTTAACTTATCTACAGTGAATCTTATTTCGGACAGAGAAGGTAATCAAGACAGTGAAGGACTTCTAGTATGGCATAATAGTTTAGATGCTATTGACAATTAAGTTACTATAAGTCATAGTATTAACTTAAGCACAGTGAAGTAACTTTAGAACGGTGTAGTTAAACTGGTCAGAATAGTTACTATGGTGCAGTGTTGTAACATAGTGAAGCTTATTTCGAGCAGTGGAGGTATTTAAAACATTAGTGAAATGTATTCACGTATGGACAATATAGTATAGGTACGCTGTGTTGTTACTACAGTGAAGTGTTATTACTTATGTACAGTGAAGCGTATTTCGGGTAGTGTAGTTATTAAAAACAGTAACTTAGTGCAGTATAGTCACGTATGGACAATATAGTATAGGTACGCTGTGTTGTTACTACAGTGAAGTGTTGTTACTTATGTACAGTGACGCGTATTTCGGGTAGTGTAGGTATTAAAAACAGTAACTTAGTGCAGCATAGTCACGTATGGACAATATAGTATAGGAACGCTGTGTTGTTACTACAGTGAAGGGTTGTTACTTATGTACAGTGACGCGCATTTCGGGTAGTGTAGGTATTAAAAACAGTAACTTAGTGCAGCTTAGTCACGTATGGACAATATAGTATAGGAACGCTGTGTTGTTACTACAGTGAAGTGTTTTTACTTATGTACAGTGACGCGTATTTCGGGTAGTGGAGGTATTAAAAACAGTAACTTAGTGCAGCTTAGTCACGTATGGACAATATAGTATAGGAACGCTGTGTTGTTACTACAGTGAAGTGTTGTTACTTATGTACGGTGAAGCGTATTTCGGGTAGTGTAGTTATTAAATACAGTAACTTAGCGCAGTATAGTCACGTATGGACAATATAGAATAGGTACGCTGTGTTGTTACTACAGTGCAGTGTTGTTACTTATGTACGGTGAAGCTTATTTCGGGTAGTGTAGTTATTAAAAACAGTAACTTAGTGCAGCTTAGTCACGTATGGACAATATAGTATAGGAACGCTGTGTTGTTACTACAGTGAAGTGTTGTTACGTATGTACAGTGACGCGTATTTCGGGTAGTGGAGGTATTAAAAACAGTAACTTAGTGCAGTATAGTCACGTATGAACAATATAGTATAGGTACGCTGTGTTGTCACTACAGTGAAGTGTTGTTACTTATGTACGGTGAAGCGTATTTCGGGTAGTGTAGGTATTAAATACAGTAACTTAGTGCAGTATAGTCACAATTGAACAAGTTTAAATACACTGGGACGACTAAAATAATATGGCTTCAGGTATCTCACCCGTAAATCTGCATAAATAGGAGGACACTTAAGGATGAAGTGAAACTCATCCTCAATATCATGAGTATCACGTAATGTACAAACTCTATTGGACTGATCAATAGGTTTTTTTCATGTAGTATTACAGACCAAAATTATCTACTAAATTCTGATACAATGTTTCTTTTGTGGAATTCTGTATTTTAGACAAAATTTCTTGTACATGTATATCATAAAATTTGTGCTCTTATTAACTTGTACACAATCTTACTTTCATAGCAGTTATTCCATAAATACCCTAATCCTAACTTATTCAATTCTGATTGTATATTTACAATCCAATCATCATTATCTAATATTCTCTGTTCATAACATGCTTTCAATATACAATTGTCTGTTTTTTAACCGTGTATTTTAATATTTTCATTTTCCGAACAATATACATTGGAAGTCTACCTAATTCGTAATATACAAGGTCATTACATGTATTTTTACCCACACCTCGTGTTTTTTTACAGAAATATGGTTGAACCTTTTCAACTTCTAAAGCTCTGTGAAAACCCCATATTTCACTTGCATAATCCCAATACACTGCTTACATAAGTGTCGAATACAGAACATAATGTTTCAGTATTAAATTTATGGTTCTTTAATTTGCTTGATAATGCAAAATAGGCTTTCCTTCCCTTTTCTGCTGCATGTTGCTGAGTTTTATTGAATTTTCCGTTAAAATTAAAAAGCATACCTAGATAATTGAATTCATTAACAACTTCTACTTCGCTACTGTCATAAAACCAACTTTCGTCCTGTTTTACAATACCACCATTCCTGAAATCGACTATTTTAGTTTTATCTGTATTAAGAGTAAGCTTCCATTCATTATTATACAAACATAAAGCATCTAACAAATATTGTAGAGCATGCGGTGTTTCTGCAATAAGAACTGTGTCGTCTGCGTACATAAGTAAAAATAAGTATATCATACCAATTTCAACTGGTTGACAATTTTCTCTGATAAAATTCATTTCACAGTCATTGACAAATAAACTGTATAAAATTGGTGAGAGAACTTCTCCTTGGAAGAGACCGATTCTGCTCGAAAAATATTCTGAAATACGACAGTTGTATTTAACACAGGATTTAACATTTTTATACAGGGATTGTATAATCTTAAACAATTTACCTTGAACTCCATGTTTAATGAGTTTACACCACAATTTCCCTCTATCAATAAGGTCAAAAGCCTTTTTGTAATCTGCAAAGCAACAATTCAACCTTTTCTTTTTACTTAGAGATCTATTAATTAATGACTGAAGTACGAATATAGCATCTACAGTTGAGTGACCAGCTTTAAAACCAAACTGGGCATCAGTAATAATTGAATTTTCTTTGTCCCACTGTTTAAGCCTTCTGTTTAAAACTACAGTAAAAAGTTTGCCCATACAACTGACAAGAGTAATTCCTCTATAATTACCAACATCATTAATATCACCTTTTTTGTGTACTGGGACAATGCAGCCACGTGACCACACTTCCGGAAAAAGACCCGATTCAAATATTCGTCTGAAAAGCTTCGTTATACAAGGTGTTAAAATGTCTTCACAATCTACGAAAAGTTCATTTAAGATTAAATCTTCACTACAGCTTTTATCTCTTTTCAAATTTCTAATTGCGATATGTACCTCATCTTCTGTAAATGGTTTATCTAATTATTCAAATATTGTTAAATCTGTGTCATCATAAAAGTCCTGAGCAGTAGCATCAATATCACCAGCGTTACTACTAACACTTTCAAAATATTCTAAAAATTCATTGATATTAAGTTGTGGTTGGGATACTCTGTTTTTACGCTTTGAAAATTTTTTTTTTATAAAACTTCTTCGGATTGTTCTTTCTAAGAAACGCAACCATATCACCTTCTTGTCGTTTATATTGTCGTTTGAGTCTATATTCCAACTTTTTGTAAGCCCGTTTTTTACTTATAAGAACAGCAAGATTCTCACATGATTTGGAAGCATTAAAATTAAACAATGCATTTTTTATACTCATTATATCTCATTTTACATTCTTCAGTAAACCACGGTTTGTCCTCTTTCTCCACCTTATGTTGACGGGGATAGTGTGATGTACTTTTAGCAATTTTAACGTCACAGTTAGGTAAAACTACGTCATTTATATCACCACAAACTTTGGCTACACATCTATCAAGTTCTTCATGAGTACCCAAAGGCATATGACATATATCAAGGAGTTCTTCAACTATTACATTAAGACCATTACATATTGTATCTACATTATCTCTGTCCCACCTTACAGTTTTACATGTCTTACCTGTACATGAAGCACCGTTTTGGTCATCAGTAACATTATTGCTATATGAACTGATATTGAAGGAGAAATACAATGGTGAATGGTCAGAAAGAGTATTGAACTCGCCCGTACCAAAGTTATAACATTAGATAATCAATCAGGTTTGTGCCGTTGTTACTACAAAATGAAAAACTTCCGTCTTTGTCACCTGTATGACGACCATTAACTATACGCATACTCGTATGTTTACACAATGAAACTAGTTTTCTGCCATAAGTATTCACATATTTATCCATGTTACTACGATTCTGAATATTTGAATAATTACTGTAATTCATAAAATCTAACGTATTATTATTGAGGCTATAATTTACTTTGAAATCAGGTCTAGTTCCTGTTCTAGCATTAAATTCGCCGGTAACATATACATTTCCATTTGTTTTGTAACGGCTAATTGACTCTTCAAGAGTAATAAAAATGTCAACATCACAATTATTATAAAAAAAAACCCACTATTTTCTGGCGGGAAATAGCAAAAACACAAAAATACAGACTTTTCATCATAGTTAAGATTTACCAAAAATATACAATCCACAATATTTTCAACTAAACAAAACACATTTTTTATATAGCTCTTGTGTAAAATTACAACTCCGCCTCCTTTCCCAGTAGGTCTAGGAAAAACATATGTACAGTACCCATCTAGCTCAATAACATCGGTATCTGTAATCAAGCATTCGGTAATACAAACAATATCATATTTATAAATTATGTCTACAAAGTTTCCATCAGTAAGTTTGTTGACTAGCCCTTTGCCAATATTCCATGACAGAACTGAAAGTTCACTCTCCTCTCTGTTCTACCTCTGTTCCTTGGGTAAATGGGATCTGTCAGAGGTACTAGAAGGAACATAAGGCTCACTTGCCCTCCGTTCCTCAACTGGTTGTGTTGCAAACCTCAAAGCGCTTGAAAGCTTGAACGCTTGAAAGCTCAAAGCTCCTGATTGCCCAGGAGTACTAGGAGGCGCACACGATTGCTCTGACTGGGCCCGAACGAGGTTACCCTCATTAGCCATCCGTTCCTCAACTGGTTGCCCAGGAGTACTAGGAGGCACACGCGACTTCCCTGGCTACATGGACCCGAACGAGATTACCCTCGTCAGCCCTCCGTTCCTCAACTGGTTGCCCAGGAGTATTAGGATTATGGCGGGACTGTTCGTTGCCCCCATACCCCGCCCCCATTTCCTGAACTGGTCGCGGTGGACGGCCAGGAGTACTACGAGGGCTAGCTGGTATGACGGATATTCTCCTTAATACAAGCACTGTGTACACAAAGGTCTTTCCGGTTTAACTGTTTATACCATGTTTTCAAGTGCATGTGTTTCTGTAATAAATTGTGAAAGTGAGTTTATAGAATCTGAGCAAAGCTTTAATGAAATCCATTATTTACATATACAACTGTCATCTGTCTATCATTACCGGTATATTTGTATAGCCACTACCTGTATATAACTACCTGTATATTTCTAAAGCTACTACCTGTATGTAACTACCTGTATATTTCTATAGCTACTACCTGTATATAACTACCTGTATATTTCTATAGCTACTACCTGTCTATAGCTATAGCTAATACCTACCTATTACTACCTGTATGTTTTGATAGCTACTACCTATCTATAACTTCCTGTATTTTTTCTACCGCTACTACCTGTTTATAACTACCTGTATATTTCTATAGCAACTACCTGTTTATTACTACATGTATATTTCTATAGCTACTACCTGTTTAAAACTACCTTTATATTGCTATAGCTAATACCTGTTCATAACTACCTGTATAACTACCTGTATATTTCTATACCTAATACCTGTTTATAACTACCTTTAAAACTGATTGTATATTTCTATAGCTAATACCTGTTCATAAATATAACTACCTGTATAAATACCTGTTCATAACTACCTGTATAACCTGTCTGAAATTACCTGTATGTCTATCTCGTACTATTGATATTGAAATTAACGAATCGTTTATTTTCTTTATATCTGTATATATATAGTATAAAAAGAAAAATTATCAACACTATATATATATATAGTTATGTGAGTGAGTGTGTGTGTGTGTGCGTGTGTGTGTATTGTTGTTTTAAACTCTAAGCATTATCTCTAGCTTTATTTATGAGTTATGCAGGACAGAATTCTTCATTTAACGCTTCTTATTTCGCATTGTTTGTTTAACAATGGAGTCAAGTTAAAGTTCAAGATCAAAGTACATTGCGCCGTTCTACCTGTTTGGCGATAGATTTGACTTAAATGTGTAATCTACAGATAGGCTAGGCGATGGTTGACATTTTATCAAATTTTACCGCCTTTTGTTTTATTTATGTTGTTGTTTGTTTATACAATATTAGACAATTCTAGTATATAGTTCTCGTGAAAAACTAAGATATAAGTGTGTTGTATGGTGAAGTCAGACAGACTCGCATGTCTCAGTGCATGTCCTTTCTACAGACACCCTGACCTGTCTCAATGAGCGTATATTTATATATACTATGATTTAATCTGCGGTCGTACACTAAATTCTATGAGTGAGCCGTTCCTTACTTGTTTATTATGGTGTTTTTAGACAGACAAGCTGACATATTTCGACAAATAGTGTATCACGTGTTACATATAATTAAGTCCAGCAGACAGACGTACACCAAAATGTCTCAGTGAGAAGGTCTGTACTGGTTTAGTATAACAAACTGACATATCTCGGTATGCAGTGTATCATGTGTATGGTATAATTAACTTAGACGTACAATGAAATGTCTCGGTGTATTGTATTGTATTGTTTATTCACTTTCAGCCTTACGGCCCATAAGCATTACAGCATAATACAGAGTAATTAATGTGTACATGTACAATAAGGGTGTCGAAAACATTACACAAATATTGAATAACATGTAACATAACCTACATTGTACAAGACAAGCTGATTTGATAGATGGCGGACAGTTGTACGCACATGAGAATACAAATGACAAAAGAAAAATATTAATGAGATGATTAATTGAAGTAATGTACATGATTGAAAGATTGGAAGAATCTCAATCAAATGAAGTAAGAAGTAATCAGTTTTTATCTGGAGATAAAAAGAAAAAGCATGCACATGATAATTAAACAATGCACATTATGTCGAGCGTAATAGTAAACTTGATTGTAAATATTTACCTAAATGACAAAGTTCTTTCCTATTACGAACTGCTAGCAACTGTACAAGTTTATAGGACGACGGACGGTTCCAATAATATTTTTTGATAATTTTTTTACGTAAAGTTGCGTATAGAGGACAAATTAAAATGAAATGAAATTCATCTTCTATTTGATTTTGGTTACAATGAAGACAAATCCTATGGGCCCTTGGGGTATTACAATATCTGCCTTCTTCTATGCGTAAACGATGGGATGACATTCGAAACTTGGAAATAAGCCTAAGATAAACGACAGGAATTGATTTTGTTAAATAATATTGTAAGGTAAACGAGTCAAGCAAGAATTTGTACAGATAACATTTAGAAGAGTTTTCCACAAACTCGTTCATTGATTGAAGAAAGTTGTCAGTGAGACGTTGTTTGAAATTATGTAAAAATACTTTTTCGTTAACAACATTTTGATTTAACCAAACATCACCAAAACCTGTAGACATTAGTAAGTTTTTAACTTGGCACCGCCAGTTACAGCTATTATGATTACAAACCGTTCCTTACTTGTTTAGTACGTTTAGCTTACATAAGCAGTTAGTCACGTGTTTATTTTGGTTAGTTAGACGTCATACGTACACTAGAATGTCTCTATAAGCATTTAGGCACGTGTTTAGTTTGGTTAGTTAGACGGCATACGTACACTAGAATGTCTCTATAAGCAGTTAGGCACGTGTTTAGTGTGGTTAGTTAGACGGCATACGTACACTAGAATGTCTCTATAAGCAGTTAGGCACGGGTTTAGTGTGGTTAGTTAGACGTCATACGTACACCAGAATGTCTCTATCAGCAGTTAGGCGCGTGTTTAGTGTGGTTAGTTAGACGGCATACGTACACTAGAATGTCTCTATAAGCAGTTAGGCACGTGTTTAGTGTGGTTAGTTAGACGTCAGACGTACACTAGAATATGTCTCTATAAGCAGTTAGGCACGTGTTTAGTGTGGTTAGTTAGACGTCATACGTACACCAGAATGTCTCTATCAGCAGTTAGTCACGTGTTTAGTGTGGTAAAGTCAAACAGTCGTACACTAAAATGTTTCTGTAAGAAGTTAGTCACGTGTTTAGTGTGGTTAGTTAGACGTCATATGTACACCAAAATGTCTCTATCAACAGTTAGTCACGTGTTTCTCTTTGAACAGTTAGTCACGTGTTTAGTTTCGTTAGTTAGACGTCATACGTACACTAGAATGTGTCTCTATAAGCAGTTACTATAAACTTTATTTCATTCCAAATTAAGTTGCATTACATCACATAACATACAAAGGACAGAGGAATGGGATCCGGAAACAAGTTGAAATAATTTATATAAATCAGTTTCCGATAAGCAGTTAGTCACGTGTGTCATACGTACATTAGAACTTATCTATGAGCAGTTAATCACGTGCGTCCTACGTACTTTAGAATGTCTCTATAAGCAGCAAGTCACGTGTTTAGTTTGGTTAGTTAGACGTCATACGTACACTAGAATATCTCTATAAGCAGTCAGTCACGTGTGTCATACGTACATTAGAATGTCTCTAAATGCAGTTAGTCACGTGTTAGCATGGTTTGTTAGACGTCATACGTACACTAGAATGTGTCTCTATGAGCAGTTGGTCACGTGTTTAGTTTGGTTAGTTAAAAGTCATACGTCCAACAGAATGTCTCTATAAGCAGTTAGTCACGTGTTTAGTTTCGTTAGTTAGACGTCATACGTACACTAGAATATATCTATAAGCAGTCAGTCACGTGTGTCATACGTACATTAGAATGTGTCTAAATGCAGTTAGTCACGTGTTAGCATGGCTTGTTAGACGTCATACGTACACTAGAATGTGTCTCTATAAGCAGTTAATATAAACTTTATTTCATTCCAAATTAAGTTGCATTGCATCACATAACATACAAAGTACAGAGGAATGGGATCCGGAAACAAGTTGAAATAATTTATATAAATCAGTTTCCGATAAGCAGTTAGTCACGTGTGTCATACGTACATTAGAATGTCTCTAAATGCAGTTAGTCACGTGTTAGCATGGTTTATTAGACGTCATACGTACACTAGAATGTGTCTCTATAAGCAGTTAATATAAACTTTATTTCATTCCAAATTAAGTTGCATTGCATCACATAACATACAAAGTACAGAGGAATGGGATCCGGAAACAAGTTGAAATAATGTATATAAATCAGTTTCCGATAAGCAGTTAGTCACGTGTGTCATACGTACATTAGAATGTCTCTAAATGCAGTTAGTCACGTGTTAGCATGGTTTGTTAGACTTCATACGTACACTAGAATGTGTCTCTATGAGCAGTTAGTCACGTGTTTAGTTTCGTTAGTTAGACGTCATCCGTACACCAGAATGTCTCTATCAGCAGTTAGTCACATGTTTAGTGTGGTTAGTTAGACGCCATACGTACACTAAAACACCTCTATCATGTATTTAGTTTGGTAACTGAGACGTCAGACGTACACTAGAATGTGTCTCTATAAGCAGTTAGGCACGTGTTTAGTGTGGTTAGTTAGACGTCATACGTACACTAGAATATCTCTATAAGCAGTCAGTCACGTGTGTCATACGTACATTAGAATGTGTCTAAATGCAGTTAGTCACGTGTTAGCATGGTTTATTAGACGTCATACGTACACTAGAATGTGTCTCTATGAGCACTTAGTCACGTGTTTATTTTCGTTAGTTAGACGTCATACGTACACCAGAATGTCTCTATCAGCAGTTAGTCACATGTTTAGTGTGGTTAGTTAGACGCCATACGTACGCTAATACACCTCTATCATGTATTTAGTTTGGTAACTGAGACGTCAGACGTACACTAGAATGCGTCTCTATAAGCAGTTAGGCACGTGTTTAGTGTGGTTAGTTAGACGTCATACGTACACTAGAATATCTCTATAAGCAGTCAGTCACGTGTGTCATACGTACATTAGAATGTGTCTAAATGCAGTTAGTCACGTGTTAGCATGGTTTATTAGACGTCATACGTACACTAGAATGTGTCTCTATGAGCAGTTAGTCACGTGTTTAGTTTCGTTAGTTAGACGTCATCCGTACACCAGAATGTCTCTATCAGCAGTTAGTCACATGTTTAGTGTGGTTAGTTAGACGCCATACGTACACTAAAACCCCTCTATCATGTATTTAGTTTGGTAACTGAGACGTCAGACGTACACTAGAATGCGTCTCTATAAGCAGTTAGGCACGTGTTTAGGGTGGTTAGTTAGACGTCATACGTACACCAGAATGTCTCTATCAGCAGTTAGTCACATGTTTAGTGTGGTTAGTTAGACGCCATACGTACGCTAATACACCTCTATCATGTATTTAGTTTGGTAACTGAGACGTCAGACGTACACAAGAATATGTCTCTATAAGCAGTTAGTCACGTGTTTAGTGTGGTTGAGTCAAACAGTCGTACACTAAAATGTTTATGTAAGCAACAAATCACATGTTTAGTGTGGTTAGTTAGGCGTCATACGTACACTAATACGTCTCTGTAAGCAGTTAGTCAGGTGTTTAGTGTGGTTGAGTCAAACAGTCGTTCACTAAAATGTTTCTGTAAGCAACAAGTCACGTGTTTAGTTTGGTTAGTTACACGTCATACGTACACTAGAATGTCTCTATAAGCAGTTCGGCACGTGTTTAGTGTGGTTAGTTAGACGTCATACGTACACCAGAATGTCTCTATCAGCAGTTAGTCACGTGTTTAGTGTGGTAAAGTCAAACAGTCGTACACTAAAATGTTTCTGTAAGAAGTTAGTCACGTGTTTAGTTTGGTAAGTTAGCCGTTATACGTACACTAGTATGTCTCTATAAGCAGTTAGTCGGGTGTTTAGTGTGGTTAGTTAGACGTCATACGTACACTAGTATGTCTCTTTAAGCAGTTAGCCACGTGTTCAGTTTGGTTAGTTAGACGTCATACGTACACTAGAATGTCACTATAAGCAGTTAGTCACGTGTTTAGTGTGGTTAGTTAGACGTCATACGTACACTAATACACCTCTATCATGTATTTAGTTTGGTAAGTGAGACGTCAGTCGCACACCAGAATGTCTCTATAAGCAGTTAGTCACGTGTTTAGTGTGGTAAGTTAGACGTCATACTTACACTAATACACCTCTATCATGTATTTAGTTTGGTAAATGAGACGTCAGTCGTACACCAGAATGTCTCTATAAGCAGTTAGTCGGGTGTTTAGTGTGGTTAGTTAGACGTCATACGTACACTTATACACCTCTATCATGTATTTAGTTTGGTAAGTGAGACGTCATACGTACCCTAATATGTCTCTATAAGCAGTTAGTCACGTGTTTAGTGTGGTTAGTTAGACGCCATACGTACACTAATACACCTCTATCATGTATTTAGTTCGGTAAGTGAGACGTCAGACGTACACTAGAATGTGCCTCTATAAGCAGTTAGGCACGTGTTTAGTTTGGTTAGGGTGGCTGTCATACGTACGCCAGAATGTCTCTATAATCAGTTAGTCACGTGTTTAGGGTGGTTGAGTCAAACAGTCGTACACTAGAATATGTCTCTATAAGCAGTTAGTCACGTGGTTAGTGTGGTTAGTTAGACGCCATACGTACACTAAAACACGTCTATCATGTATTTAGTTTGGTAACTGAGACGTCAGACGTACACTAGAATATGTCTCTATAAGCAGTTAGTCACGTGGTTAGTGTGGTTAGTTAGACGCCATACGTACACTAATACACCTCTATCATGTATTTAGTTCGGTAAGTGAGACGTCAGACGTACACTAGAATGTGCCTCTATAAGCAGTTAGGCACGTGTTTAGTTTGGTTAGGTTGGCTGTCATACGTACGCCAGAATCTCTCTATAATCAGTTAGTCACGTGTTTAGTGTGGTTAGTTAGACGCCATACGTACCCTAATACACCTCTATCATGTATTTAGTTTGGTAAGTTAGACGTCATACGTACACTAATGTGTCTCTATAAGCAGTTAGTCACGTGTTTAGTGTGGTTAGTTAGACACCATACGTACACTAATACACCTCTATCATGTATTTAGTTCGGTAAGTGAGACGTCAGACGTACACTAATATGTCTCTATGAGCAGTTAGTCACGTGTTTAGTGTGGTTAGTTAGACGCCATACGTACACTAAAACACGTCTATCATGTATTTAGTTTGGTAACTGAGACGTCAGACGTACACTAGAATATGTCTCTATAAGCAGTTAGTCACGTGGTTAGTGTGGTTAGTTAGACGCCATACGTACACTAAAACACGTCTATCATGTATTTAGTTTGGTAACTGAGACGTCAGACGTACACTAGAATATGTCTCTATAAGCAGTTAGCTAGTCACGTGTTCAGTTTGGCAAGTTAGCCATTATACGTACACTAGTACATTAGTTTGGTTTTATCAAACAAACGAACACCGAAATACTCCAATAGAAAAACTGAAATAAGAAACCGATTATATTGAAGAGTTCAAACGTAGCTCAGTTTTGATTTAACAAATACAACATTCAACTAAATGAACATAATATTACTAATGACGTTATGTTGTATAGATATATATGTTGTATTGGAAATATCTGCAATTGTATCTTTATTATAAAACGGAAATGTGTGTGGTGGTGTTGTTAGATGTTTTATTGTTATGTATTAAATGAGAGCGGTCATTTTAGACCTTGTTGTTTTAGTTATCATGTTTAAGCTTTAAGTTTTCAACATTAAATTATAATCGTCTATTTCTCACGAGAAAGTAGCATCTATATTAGAGAAAAGGTTCAGGTGGGAAACTTACTGTACATGTCACGGTTGACACTGTCTGATAAGATGTGTAGGGACAGGCGTGTGTGCTATCATCTCCAGCTATCTAAACATCACCTGTTACATAGATTAGATAGGGCAGTATACCGTACAAGGACTTCGATAACAACGCAATGTCATAGATCATATCGAGCTTGTATATAGGTTTGATATATATTCAAATTTATAACTTTCTTGTAAAGTTATTTCTTTAATCACATTGACAGACAAGTTACTTTGTATACAGTAATCATACATGGAATTATCGTTTACGAAGTAATGACACACAGCAGTCACCTCGTACACAGAACTCTGTTCAGTGTGTAGTTAGGTATGGTCTATGTAGCTATACACAGAAGTTAGTGTTACATAATCACCCTGTAGAATGTGGCTCAATGTTCTCTAACAATGAATATACTTAATGCTAGTACGTGATGTCTTAAAAACAGTAATAACAGACTTAAATATGTAATAGCAAAATGAATCGTATGCGCAATCAACTACAATTAGCTGCTCAACAAAATAGCATTGACCCACGGCGTTTAATCAAAGTTCTATATATCCCGGTGAAGGCTAATCTCTATATCAATACCATTATACAATAGAGGACATGAGGATTAGTAGCACATTTAAAGGACTTCGGAGACTATAGGTGGCCCGTATAACGAGCGTCTGGTTTGCCTAAATATCAATCTATTGTCTCAAATCTGTCACGGATTCAAAAGACAACATTGTTCGAATACCTACAACACAGTAAATGTAATACGTAAATAATCAATGTAGTTACACTGGCATTGCTGGTACCGTAAAAATGTTCAACAAGAATAATTTGTATGAAGTAATTAATTGAGCTGAGTTCTATGCAGTGAATGCGCTACACCAGCATCTGATTGCTGTATCTTGTGTAGTGTGTATGACTGTTTAACGAGTAACGAGTCTTTATATAGACCACTTAAGTTAAATTGTATTATTGCGGATAAACGTCTTACTAAATTATTAAAAGATTCTGATTAATAACGAAAAAAATCAAAATTACTTGGCTTAACTACGTGTAGAAAAATTGTATCTAGTGTATCTAGTATATCTATGTTCTTTTACTTAGTATGGACCGCAATGTAAACGTTTCACTCGAAACATCCCATCACGATATGTTTGTGACCGATTCGATCAACTAAATAAAAAACGATTTCGTACAGCTAAAGCCGGAATAGGGGAAACATTTCAACATTGATAATTAAAGTACCTGTAAAAAATACACACCAGAAAGTGCCACAGATTCACGCTGAGAACATTACGCTATTGATCTGTTGAAAAATGTATTAACCTAGTGACATTTAAAATTTAAAAGTCCTGCTCATAGAATGATTGTGTTGATTTCTATGTCGACGTCTACTTTGTCCGATGCTTACTACTACCTCGCTATGACAGCTGTAATAGATATGTTTCAGTGTCTAAACTTCACATTTTTTTTTTTTTAGAACTTATGGAATTCATTCGACTAGATTCTCCTGATGCCAAAGAGATTTTTCGAGAAGCTCAGCGAACGAACCTGATAGAAAAGGACACAGAGAGGATATTCCGTACTATTTCCATGTGCCTTGTCCGGAACAGTGAGCTCGCCAGACGATATGAGAGAAGAAGGAAAAGTCTAAGAGATCAGGTAAACAACCCATAGGAGAATCGTGTAAGACAACTATCAAGATTATCGGGCTTGGGCCTTCGTCAGGGGTTGAAAGTTCAACACCCTTATGTCAAATCCTTATCTGAGAAAATGATGTTGGGCACTATGTCATTATGAGAAAGAATGCATTATGGTTATGTTTCCAAAATGAAGAATGTATAAACTTTCTATAAATGGTTTTGATGAAATCAAATTCATTATTGTAATGGGCACTTTTAGAATTAAGGCGTGCGAACTTCAGGTGTGACATAATGGTGAGGTCCCTTTTATCCGTAATAAAGGACAATGGCTAAGCCCCAAAGCTTGGAGCAAGAGTGACTTTTGAAATTTGTCTTATTTTTAACAATCCCTGCAGAAACTTTGTGATAGACGCATGTAATTGTGTAGGCTTAAAACGCCTTCATCTCTCTATGTCATTGTTGTCTCCAGGATGTATGCCAATGGAATTTTGTTGTGGTAGCTAAGAGCTACACATGATATTTACTGATATATATATATTATATGTTATCTTTTTCCAGGGAAGGAAACCAAAGGAACTTGAAGATAGATTGTTGTTCGCTGAAGAATCTTGGCAGGGCATTCAGAAAGTTTGCAAGTCGGGACCTCATTGTGAAAAGACAAGAAATGTTCTTGGTGACAGTCAGTTCGGTCTACACCTGAACAGAAACTTTGACCTACTTTTGAGATACACAGCATGTACAAAGGCAGAGGGAATCAAATTCCTACTTGTCTTTAAGGTAAATAACAAAGACGTATATCTTTGGTTACTATAAATGTAATACAATTGTACCGTTCAGTTGGTATTAAAGGTGTGTGCTTTTTTGAAATAATAAATGATAGGTAAGATACATTGTCCATCAATCAAACTTAAGCTAATACCAAACATTTTTATTTTTTATAAAGGTGATGTTCGGGAAAGTGAAATCTGTCACACCGAATCTGACAAATGACAAGTGCACCATGGAACCAACACCAAACTATGATACACATATCTCTTTGGTTAAACCGGATCCGGAAATGGGAATATGTGATGCGCAAGATCATAACTTAGTAAGTATTATTACAGAAATGTTATATGACAACCGAACGTAAAGATTAAGCATACTCATATGAATTGCATGAATTGTAATACTTACAATTGTTTACTGATAGAAATTGTCACGGTTAGAAAGAAGGAGTAGGTAGTCAAGTATGCGATTCAACGTAGCTGATATAACAGTTTCAACTTATCTGATTGAAAAGATACTCAGGATTAGCATAATTAACGACAGACTGTCATTGACGAAAAGGAAAAAAGAAGTCCAAAGAAAAAGTTTACTTCGTGTAGCTAATCAAACAGAAGAAAATATCAAATACGCTCTGGTCTTATGCATTTCAAAAGCAATCAATGGAAAAATGGAGAGAAAAAATGTTTTCCTATATGTATTGTTATTATTTCAAATATTGTTAGATAAATTTTTCTATATGTTTTTCCAGGCATACCTATATGAATATGACGAGGAAACTACACTTCCAAGTATGTCGCCATCGCAAATACTACCTTTTGCAGTTCTAAGCCTTGAACGAACAGGAGAAAAAATTATTGGACCTCTGCGTACGCCATGGCAAAAGCAACGGAAAAAGAGACAGGCTTCTATAAATGCTACATTTAAACAACAATTAAGCGAGGAAGGACATACTCCAACTGTTTCTAATGTAGAAATATCATCTAAAGCAGATTTGGCATCGGCTGCACTTAGGGAAAAGAGTGGTGAGATTTCTACTGACAGTAATGGTACTTGTGTCAAAAGAGAAGATACGAGATCAAGTTCTCTTGATGACGCCCATATCTCATCTTACCAAACTCCAAGGCAGAAGTCAGCATACGGTGCTGGCCGGCGATCAACCAGGACACTACGCATTACAAGGTCAAACTCTTTAGGGCAGGATGAAGTGAATAAAAATGATTCATTAATAGACATAGAAACTGCACAACAAGACTACGAGGAGGAGGCAGACTTACAATACACAGAATATTTGTGGGATCCACTTATTGAACCAAGGTCTACGGATGACACAAATGTGTATATGGAAACTGAAAAGTCGCTCCAAAACCGAAATTGTACTTTACAAACTACAGAATCCGCATCAGAGAAATCTCTGATCCTTCAACGATTAAAAGAAATAGAACAAGAAATCCAGGTGAAGCAAAGAAAACTTAAGGAACTGAGGCAAAGTCGAAGTTCTGGAAAATCAGGAGAATCAGTAACATCTGAGGAGGACGTAGTAGTAGACGATATCGTTACCGACGATATCATCTTTTCACCAAAAAGGGTGGAGTTGGGCGAGGACAGTGACCAACCACTAGACCTGAGTAGAACAAGCACAATGTTACATAAAATCAAAATTAAGGAAGAAAAGCCGACGCCAGAATACACTGTCAAAAACCAATCACACTGCAATGTCTCTGTTTTGATTACTGAGAATATCAGTCAACAAAGTGGAGATGTCGATGCAAATCCTGAACACAAAGAAACGACGAAAGCGCAGCTACAAACGTCAAAAAGTGGCATTGAAACAGACGCGGCTGGGGATGATTGCAACAAATTAAAACAGGAAACTAAGGTCGATTTAAATCATGGCAATTTTGAACCCAATCGAGACACCCCTACACCAACTCTGGACGAACCACAAGACATATATTGGATGGGTACTACTAAAATCCCAGTAGTGTCAAAAGGTTCCCCGAATCAATGTCATAACAAAAGAAATGATAATACTAAGAGATATAAGGAGGAGAAAGACAATGACACTAAAGTAAATGCGTACACAAAGAATAAGAATCCAGTGCCTGCAATTCGTTCAAATACTAATGACAGTACCGGCAGGTCTCAAACAGAAGGCAGCATGAAGGCTTCATCAAAGAAATGTTCAAGCTTTTATGAAAGTTATATAAAGAAAAAGAAGGAAACTATGGGTGACCATTTCAAACTTGATGATAAAGCAGACGTATCAATGGATGCTTCCCATGATCCTACATACCTAAATGATGCGCCATTGTCGCGTCTTACAGACAATCAAGACACTGACAGGAAACCTATGTCAGTTGCAAAACACCGTATGTCCGAAATGATTGATCAACAAACTGTTGCGAACAGAAAGCAATCAAGCAATGCTGACTCTGCCAAGTCCTCGCAGTCAGGGCTGCCAGGTAACCACAACAACAACGACAGGGTTCTTAATCCACGAGACCCCAGAATCCAAAAGCGAACATCACAGGATACTGAATCTACGAATGGCAGCGTACTACATCCTCAAACAAATGAAAAAGACAAAACACAAACAAAACGTGCAGATGAAGATTGTATTGCCAAAGCAAATCAAGTGGATAAATCCGATAAGAATAGTCCGACAAAGACTGTTTCGGGATATTCAGACAGAGTAAATTGCTCTAAAATACAACACGAATCTGACAGTGACGATGATCATTCCATTCTTGCGTGTTCAACATGTGATAATTGTAGCTCTTCGTCAAGTGACGAAGAATCTAAACCAGTATTGAATGAAATGCGAGTCGACGACACGATATGCAAAAGTGGTCAATCACTTTCAAGCAAGCAGGTAGATGATATCATCTTTTCTGTCAACGTTTCAAAGGCTGCAGAAACACATTTATCGTCTGAGGTTGAAAAGACTTTGCAGGACCTCGGTGATGCAATCAAGGTGATACAGAAAAAGGTCGTAGAATCTGACGACAACAGGAGTTCATCAGGCATGAATTCTCAGACTGAGGAGGAAATGGAAGTTGACACAATTACCAATGAAATTCAACAGGCAATATCTACCATTGTAACCGACCGTGCAGTTCGTCAAACGAATGATATTGCAGCCATTAAAGCACCTACAGTGATAGAGGTCAATTGTGTGAATATACAAGAAGATGTCTTGGAAAACAGAGCAGTTCACGAAATAGACCAGTGTGCTGCAAATTTGCAAAATGAAAAGGGAAGTGATTCAAATATTGGCGTCACTGGTACAGTGGTGACACCCGAGAAAGTGGTCGAAACAAACCTACAGTCTGGGGAACCAAAAGAAAATAGTTCGATAGAGTTATCAACTAACGATATGGATGTGTCCGAGAATTTGCTTCGTGATGATTTCAAACCTAGAAACCAAGGTTTTTCATCTTTTATGCCAGACTTAGATCGCAAATCTGGCTTTCAGACGATTTCAAAAACCCTTTTCCATGATGTTGTTGCTATCAAAAAATGCCAACTGACACCAGAACCGCAATCTGAACCGATTGCAATAAAAAAGAAAGCTACCGAAACTGTTTTTGACGAGAAATTAGCGCAAATAGATGATACAGTTGATAACACAGTTCGGAAAGGACATATCACAAATACCGAACAGGAAACTAAGATTACTGCAAATACCACATCAACAGATTGGATTTTGAGTCAAGAAATCGACAAAACGTTAACTGAAATCAAGAAGGAATCATGTACCTTATATCCGTCGCATTCACTTGTTAAAGATAACAGCAGTCGGGGAAAGGAAGCTGAAAATAGTACTCATGAATCTGAAAGATCAGCTTCTCAACAAAGACGAAGTTGTGACAGGAATAGGAGTCGGAGCAAAAGCGTCTCTGGTTCTGTGACCTCTGATTCTCATAGAAAGACCAGTCAGCGTCCACGAGATATATCACCCATTCGAGATCCAGGGTTTGTCCCATTTCATGAAAGGGGCATACTGCTGACGAGATATTTTAAAGATAGACAAAAGCGACTTGGGCTGAAATGGGTTGATAGAAGGCGATCACCAAGTGGCTTTAGAGTTCGTGCTATTCAGAAAGCTAAGTTAACATTATTTAAAAACATTTCTTCAAAAGACTCATCTGTGAAAAAACAGAGTGCTAAAACACCGGTTGTTAAGACGGAAAAGGTTGTAAAAACCGAAAAGAAAGATTCTGATGACGAAGATCGCCCCTTATGGAAACCAACATATTTCAATAAACCTTATTTTAAGAACCATAGAGGAAGGTTTACTGAATCCAGGTTCCATGAAAATAGAATATCGTCTTTGAAAGATAGACAAGGGGGGAAACCTTGGCATAAAACCAGGACATCACATCCAAACAATTTGATCATAGATAGGCATGGTATGATCATTTCCCTAGACCCGCCAAACAATCGACGGCCTCACTCGCGATTTCGGAACGATTCGGTATCTGATAGAAGAACGAGGGGTGACTCGGTCTTTAGCAGACACCAAAATACGAGTAGGAGTTTCCAAAAACAGAGGGAGAGTGCGAGTCGCACTGATCCTCCTAGCTCAGAAACTACGTTATCAAAAGCCATGACGTCTCTTCTAAAGAGAGTCTTGTTTGATGGACCAAGAAATGACGGAAGTACTGAAGGGAAAATGGCTGACATGATATTCGAAATGGTAAAGAAAAAAGTAACAGCAAATGACAATGACCAATCCTCTACACTTGGCAATGCCAATCTAAAGCTCGACGAAACACGAGGCTTTGATGACCTGCCTGTGGATCTTCCTCCAGAACTCTTGACGGCTGTTCGATCTGAACATTCGAGAGACCGGTCAACGAGCCAGGACAGACGCTCAAACAACTGGGAACGTAGAGAGGTATATATTGATAGAAAATCATCAGCCATTTGCGATGACCGGAAATATGTTGAACAAAGGCGAGGATCTAGCCAAAGCAGCGATACAAGGGAAAGCCATGGAGACCGATATCACAACAGGACCGAC
Source organism: Mizuhopecten yessoensis (assembly GCF_002113885.1). NCBI lineage: Eukaryota > Metazoa > Mollusca > Bivalvia > Pectinida > Pectinidae > Mizuhopecten > Mizuhopecten yessoensis. The sequence goes on from NW_018405514.1 coordinate 121,408, forward strand.
CACCGGTTCGATAGGCACGACAGGAATGATAACACGCATCATTTTGGAGGCGCGCGCGGCAGAGGACGGGGAAGGGGCCGTGGAAGATGGAACTGGATAAGGGGCAGTTTCAAAAAACCATTCATCCGAAACACTTTCAACAATAATAATGATAGGCGACCTTTTCATAGAGATTCGGATAAATATCAGTCGAGATCATTCAGTTTCAATACATCACGTTTGAAGACTGGTAGTGAATTTTCTTCTAGAAGATGTTACCACAATTCAGATTTCCACAACAAACCCTATGAAAGAAAATTTGACACTTACTCCACCGATAGGAAATCTCACCACAGAGACAGTAACCGGAGTAGAGACAGCAGGGATTAAAGTCATTAATTTTAAATACCAATGTAACGCTAAATAAGGTCATTGATAGTCCCCTTTACTGGGTCTTCCCACGTGTTAATTGTCATTTTACTTACAAACTTATTATTACTTTATACCATGCCATTTTCGCCACAGTTAAACTTAAGTCTTTTTTGATCTTCCTCTTGAGGAAATTTATTATTACAGCGACCATTTGTAAACAACATCAAATGCACAGGGCGAATAAGGATTATCCACTCTGATGAAACATGGCAGCAAGTATGGACATCCTCACATTTCCAGGGGCTTACGTTCTCTGCACACCTTGAATATGTCAATGTGACAAAATTCAAGGCACGAACTTAGCTATTTGGTTAGTATCAGGCATAACAAAATATCTAGGCTGATACATGTATTTTGTGAATTACAGTGGAGCGACACCTGACTATAAAGCCATCAAACTTTTGATGTACATCAAAGGACCAGACTAGTCTACTGGTGTCCTCCACAAGGTGGCGCATACCGAGCCTTCGATTTTGTCAGCACATATCCCATGGGTGAAAAGAACATAAGTGAGCGAAATCCCTGGAAATTCGAGAATGAAGTATGGACTGAAGTGGCCAATTGATTACCTAAATAGAACAGTAACGTGTGAGTTGTTCATCTACATATTAGACAGATTTGCCTCTATAAGCATGAGATGATAGTTAACCAAAAGACTGCCTTCTTTACACATATTTTATTTATGTGAAGTTGATCAAACGGAAAATATAAGAGTTATATATTTTCTGGGGGTATTACTCATTTTATAAAAGCAAATTACCTCTGATTTTCGAATATCTCCTCAACTGAATGACCTTTTTAGCAGATGGCTTTATTGAATCATCATTACGATAGCATAAGGGTCCCTCTCAGCGTAAAAGCGAAAAAGCATGGTTTTTATTTCAGTGACAAAGCCCATGACATATCTTATGGTAACTGAACTTAATCAAATTGTAACGGTGACAAGAGCGATTTTGCTTTTTCGTCCTTTTACTTTTCTTATATTGCGCTATGCCGTCTTGTAAATTTGCCATTTTGAAGGCGAAAAAGTGACAAAGTGCCATTCTTGCTGCTTTTTTATGGTGGCTTGTTATGGTCAGTTTTGTTTTTAAGCTTATTAGCTACAAAGAATTGAGCTTCTTCGTATTTTCACTCTTGGCCTTCGAAACGACGGGTTTTTGCGACGACACGATACATTTAAAAATAGAACGTCTTTCATAAAATAATAAAAGGGCGCTTTTTCTCTTTTTTTTTTACCATGCAAACTCTCCGATTTATATCCTTAAACGGATATTTGTCGCGGGGATAAAGCGAAAAACACGATTGTTCCAATTCAGCCGCCATAGATTATTGCAGGGATGCCCTTGTCAGTGATGATATGCAAATTAAAATTCGTTCCGAATTGCGTCTTACAGAACACATTTTGTAAAAATATGTCTTACCAACGACTATCTCCGACAGGAACAGCCTCCCACCTGGCCATTTACTCTATTGCTTCGCTAGACATTTTCATAGAACTTTATTTATTTTACATTGTTAAAGTTTTAATAACTGTATCTCACTCCACTTGACTTATATATATTATAGTCTGACATGTGTCTCCTCATAGATAACGTTAGCACGACAGTAAGACAACAAACGTTTCCTTGTTATTGTCATCAGTGAACGACATGAATACCCATACAATGCGTGTCCTTAAAGTTACCTCCATCACAGACATTTATGTTTCCGCTGCATCCGCGTTCATGTTGTCCCTGACTGTTATATTTGTCGGTGAGATAATTGGACTTTGCCCAAATTAGGTCATGTACATTGTACTGTAAACTTATAATCCTAACAGAGATACACTTGATCACCAGTAGTCAAAATCGAGCCCCGCCAGATGACAAATACCACCAGATAACGAATAGCAAACGTCAAGCTACATCAGATGACCGAGTTATCTAAGATATCAATTAAAATCAGTCATCTTTTGCGATTACATATAGCATTTTGTAGATTTGCTTAAAGTAGGGATGCTATACGAAATTATGAACAAATATTCTTAATGTCATTTTGATTAATTTGTTTATGAGCTCTCGCAGATTATCTGCATTAAAAAAAAATAAAGTAAAAATCTCCCCAAGAAACACATCCGCCATCTGCATCAAGATAGATACGTAAATATTTCAGTTATCAATTAAATCGGCAAATAAAGCAAGCATGATAATAGCTATATTGTGATTCAATCTACAATTAAAAGACCATAATTCACAATATAGGCAGACTCTCACATAATCCATACCTTTAGGGAAGACATTCTTCATATGTATGTTGAAACAGTTAAGTTTTATAATATTTGTAATAATTTATTTAATAAAACAATTATATGATAATAATATATACTAACAATAACGTGTATAAAACACACTCAAATATACCTTTCTCCATGTTCCAACCTTCTATTATTGTGAAATGAATTACCGTGGTAAACAAATCTTGATTACCACACATCGAATAAAATAAACAATATGAGTTTGAATATGAGGATTATTGCAGCAACGGCTTTTCTCCGCATCATATCGTAGCGACCAGTTTCACGACATCACGATTCCGATCCTTTTCGTCTGAAACAACACAGCATTCACTTAATCATCTGACTTCACTTATCTATTATTTAATTCAGTAATTAACTCTTAAAATTCTAAAACTCTTAAACCCACTAGCCACATTATCTTCGGCCCGACCTCCAGCTCATAGTAACTGGATAAGGGGCAGTTTCAAAAAACCATTCATCCGAAACACTTTCAACAATAATAATGATAGGCGACCTTTTCATAGAGATTCGGATAAATACCAGTCGAGATCATTCAATTTCAATACATCACGTTTGAAGACTGGTAGTGAATTTTCTTCTAGAAGATGTTACCACAATTCAGATTTTCACAACAAACCCTATGAAAGAAAATTTGACACTTACTCCACCGATAGGAAATCTCACCACAGAGACAGTAACCGGAGTAGAGACAGCAGGGATTAAAGTCATTAATTTTAAATACCAATGTAACGCTAAATAAGGTCATTGATAGTCCCCTTTACTGGGTCTTCCCACGTGTTAATTGTCATTTTACTTACATACTTATTATTACTACCACACTTCGAACAAAATAAACAATATGAGTTTGAATATGAGGATTATTGCAGCAACGGCTTTTCTCCGTATCATATCGTATCGACCAGTTTCACGACACCACGATTCCGATCCTTTTCGTCTGAAACAACACTGCATTCACTTAATCATCTGACTTTACTTATCTAATATTTAATTCAGTAATTAACTCTTAAAATTCTAAAACTCTTAAACCCACTAGCCATATTATCTTCGGCCCGACCTCCAGCTCATAGTGAAAAAACAGTTACACCCACGTAATATACAAGTTATTGTTATCAACGTTAAAAAGCTGACATCGCATTTCTACACACGTGATCCAGTTACTGCTGTATGCAATGAAACTCCACCAAATCCACATTTACAGTCAGCATCAATCTTTCCTGGTAATAAAACTCGACACGTTCTACAGGAAAGATAAATATGCGGTAATGAAGTGGACCGCATGCCGTAGAAATAACATTTCTAACAAATGAAGCCTATTACAACGGTTTAAATAGAATTTGAAGTGCTTTACATTAAAACTGAATGCCTCCCAAGACTTATTATGTGTAGCTGCTGATTTTTATAGGTCTTGTGGTTCGTGTTTGAACTAAAGAATTAGTCAAGTGACCACGATTAATCATAACAAATTCATCCAACAGCTTGTCGACTTGTGTTGTTGCCTTGACCTAGCACAAATAGTTCATTTTTAACAGAGGGGGCAAAATCCTGTATTTATTTACAACAAACTATCAAGCATGTTTGATATCATCCCCGTTATAGCAAGCCACACTAGCACTTTTGACCAATCTAAATAATATCCTACCAGTAAATACTAGAAACATGGTCATAGCAATTTTTTGGTAAAATGATTGTTATAACGACAACCAATCTACCAAAGCTAAACGATGTCAATATTTCAGAGCAATAGTACACACGTACAGTGGCTATACGCTTTGTACAACGCATTTTCCTATAAACAAAGGACAAACAATAGCAGCAGATGAAGCATATGATAGGAAAGAGATGTTTAGTTAGTTTTCAAAAAAGTTTAGGTCCGTAATTCAATGCTTAAACACTTCAATAAAAAGGTTTCGACACGTCAAATCGACGTATTTACTACAAACAACGAACAAAACATCCGAATCTACCATCATTTGAATGGTAAACCTGTACATGTCCTTCTTGGTATCTTTTGAAAGAGAACTTTTGTCACTTTCGGATAATGTCAAGTAAACATAATTCATTTTCTTCAGGTTGTTAAGCATGGATTGTGTACTAGTATGTACATATCGTACTAGTCATCGAAACGTCACATAGAAAATTGTATTGGTTGTGAAAAAAAGAACTTTTCATAATCACATAATTCAGTTCTATAGCAACTAGATTATATAATCATTATAAAATGTGTACGTACAAGAGAAAATCGGAAATCATTTCAGTAGGCATATATAGTCATCAGCCCCTGAAGGAGAAAACCAATAACTCTTGAAATCAGTGAGGCCTAGCGACTAAGGAGAGCACCCTTCGTCATCGCCATCAGGATGTTTGTAAATTAGGTGCATTCGATGTACATCGCACGTGACCAGACAGTCCTAGTATATTACGTGAACAGTTAATAGTCTAAGGGAAGCAAATACTATTTTTCACGTGACCAGTCAACAGGCGTACGGTATCAAAATTCTGCGTGTTACTTTTTGTATGATGTGCAGATTTTATTTTCGCTGGTGTGGCAGTTGTATTGTAGGCTTTTAAAGTGTCTAAAATGTAGAACTTCAGAAATTAGCTCTCATTCTTTTAGTAGCCAAATGGTATTATTAGGTAAGCAGGAAGAGGATTGAAGAAACATTGTATTCTAAAAATGAAACACTTTCTCATGTTAAATAGTATAACCTTAACATAGACAACAACGTCTATACCGCAATGTTTTGTGCGTTATTTATAATTTTGTAGCTTCTTATTCTAACTTTTTTTCTAACAAAAATTCGCAATGGTGGACTTAAAAATGCTGCAATTTTAAAGTAAAACAACGAATATCCAGGATTATTTGTCGGGTTATATCGGTTTTTACCGAAATTTACTGTGTGCCCTTTCAAATGTAATACATTTTTTCGGATTTGAACATATAATTCCCAAAACAATCCTGGTTATTCCTAAAAGAAACGGTTCCCATAAGTAAGGCTTATAGATATTGTGGTTGTTATACAGAAAAGAATTCTGAATACGCCGACAGATTACTCGATTTTTTACAGCTTCGTCTACGCTATTATAAAATAAGTTGAAAAAGATCCATGTGTACCTAAGGCATAGCTTAAAATGTGATCAAATGAATGGGGCACCGAAACAAATAATCCCCACGCATATAGCAATTCTGTCGATTGTTAAACGGGAGGTAACTCTACAGTTTTGATGGCATGGAGTTTGGTGCACATTTCAATTATAATGTAGTCTTGTATACCGGAGCATGTCTATAGACTTTCCGTAGACAGAATTAAACATTATTTATATCTACCATTACGCCGATAAAATGTCGACAACTGCTATTTTATTTCTTCAAGAAACAGTTTTTCACAGCAGCGTGATTTGTTTGTGTACACATAGCTTTTTTTCCGGTGCGTCGATTTACTCAATACAACCCAATACTACCCAATACAATCCAATACAAAATTAAGTAAATATCGATTTATACTCAATACTATCCAATATAAAGTTTAATGTACCCAATAAAAGTAACGATGTTGTGCGGACCCGTGTATTTTTTGGGAAGATCGTCGTTATTTCAAGTTGGAAATCCTTGATTCAATCTATTTTATTTCAAAATATTTCATTTGGAAATCCTTGATTCAATCTATTTCATTTCAAAATATTTCATTCTACAAACAAAGATAAATACAATTATTATAGAAGAAATATAACAATACATGTTTTCATTTCAGTAATAATTACCATAACTTTTGTATGCATAACCAATACCTACACCCCGGCATCTTTGTAGCCCAAAAACATGTAATAACAAAGGGACTAGACAACAGGCTTAGCCTATAGTCTAAACATGAAAGCCTTTTCCTATATATTCCGGTATCCAATTATTTTAATTTCATTAATATATTGCAGTTATGGGTGGATAGGACAATAACGAAAAGAAATTCTTTTAATCTGAATATTAACTCGCGAACAGGTAACTCCAACTTCTAAGTCAAGTTCAAATCAATAGTTTATCAATTTAAATAATCATAATCATATGTGACTGTTTAAAGTTTACTTATAATGGAATTTGAATTTGAATTAGCGTTATTGCGGCTAAGGCTGAATAATTTATCTTGCGAGGTGGGGGACACTTATACAAGTAAACCGTACAAAAACCCCTGAAATAGTGCATCATGGAATTAAATAAAACAAATGAAGATAAAGGTCCTTCCGAGTCGCTGATACATTGGCCGTGATAACGAAGGAAATATTGAAATGTGAGACGGACAGGAGTATTACAACGTAGGGCCGGTTTTACATGGGTTTTTTTTAGTAAGGCTTGAAAAAAAACATTTTGTCTGTCATTTATGGGGGGGGGGGGCATGGATAAATAATAAATATGCGATAGTTTAACACATTTTTAGCTATTTTTAATGTATAAATATCAATGTCTATATTGGTCTAAAGCATAATCTTCTACTATTTTTGTCAGGAAAGAAGAATAAGAAGTAATTAAAGATGTCATATGATTTTTTCTTCTTTTTTAAATAATTGCTCTTGACAGCTTGAACTGGGGTGGGTCGTGTGTTTCTTTTATTGGATTATAAATGATAATAGCAGTAGGGCTCCATGAATTCACCTGCTAGATATTCTTCGTTGATTTATTTTTATTTTTAATTCACACCTTTACCACAAATACTTGCGATATCATGAGCCCTCAACGGTGTGCACCCCATCTGCCGAACTCTTGAGACAAATTATTTGATTGGTCCATCGGTATTCCCGCACTCAGTAGCCAACCCAAGCTGTAAGGTGACAGGAAGGAGTTTGCATGCAACGAAATCGAAACTGAGAAAAGTGGACGCCTGGCCAAGAAAAGACGATTTTATACGGTAATACTTCATACAACATCTTAGATATGCTAATGTTGTTTGTATAGCACCACGATAGACATTGTCAGGACGGGAATGTCGCCAATGGTTTCTCCCGGAGCATCAGCCTCAGGGAAAAGACAGCAAATATTTTGTCAACACTCATAACACCATTTTGATATGGGGATGGAATTGAAATGATGCTCAGGGAGGCTCGCTCAGGTGTCAATGATTACTTTTAAAATTATACCACACACAATAGATGAATGTGTAACAATTTATGGAAATGGGTTTTTTTTCAAATGTTCTTATGGTTTTTTTCAGGCATTGGGTGCAGAGCTCCATAGCAACAGTGCGAGATGCTGCAACTGAGATAAAATCAGTCAAAAGGTAACACGAGAGTCTAAATTGTTCGTTATGTATTACAAGATAATACAGTAAAGCCATTTCCCCATGTGAATTGGGGTCCCACTCATAAAAGTCTTTAAGATTGATACTGTACAATAGAAATTCAAATTCGTCTACCAATGTGTAACAGCTACTGAACACATGTTGTCTTTGAAAGAGAATAAGTGTAATTGACACTGACTGTGGCTTTAAATTTAAAGGTCTTGTATGGAGTACAGGACATAGGTGTTGACCATATTTGGTGCTTTAATGTGTTCGAAGATATATTGTTGATAATGTTTATAATATAGTAAATTTGGGTAAGATTGAGATGATTATAATTAATTTGAAACAAGATGTTTATGTTGACACAAATGACATGTACAACTATCATAAACACAGTACACTAGTTAGCTTTTGCTCCAGTAATAATTTTGTCAGAAGGTAATAACAAAACATTCAGATTAAGTTTATGCAAGATTGGTTTGGTTTAGTATTGTTTAACGTCCTATTAACAGCCTTGGTCATTGACGCCTCCCCTGTGTGTAGTGTATGCGTTTGTATTTTGAGTGGCTGCAATATATTCGTGTTTGTCTCCTTGTGGTAGCGATAAACTGATGCCGACTTTATAATGCATCCTCACTGAAACATACTGCCGAAGACACCCAGCAGGATACCCCACCCAGTCACATTATACTGACAATGGGCGAACCAGTCGTCGTCCTCCTAAATTGCTGAGCGTTAAGCAGGAGTAGAAACTACCATTTTTACAGACTCTGGTATGTCTCTGCCAGGGGACAGAACCATGCAAAGCCTTCCTCACAGGGGCAGACGCTTAACTAAAGGCCAAAAGTGAGGCATTGTCAAGGAAGAAGAACAGTTTCTTCTTACCATTATTTGAAACCAATGTATATGTTATAGTTCATGATATTCATTGATTAGAACCCTAGGTAGTTTTGTGCTTGCAGTATTATTCGTTAATATTTTGATTATTTTCTTCAGAGTAAAGTCCATCTTCTGATTTACTTGTATAATAGTTTGAAGTACTCTTATTTTGCTTCTTGACTGATTTTTATAAAACTTTGTATGCTTAATCATTACTCTAGATAGTTTTTGTGCAGCAATATATTTATTATTTTGTTAGGGGTTATGCCCTTTTCCCATTTCCATTCATAGATTTTGACGAAATTATTGTTGTCTTCAAGGCCAAAAAAACAACACGAGAATATGTAGTGTCAACAAAACCACAATTCAAGCTCAAAATAGGTAAAACTAGGGCAAATAATGAACAAAGAAATGAAATTACATAGAGACCCTTGCAAAAGTACAAGGTGAATAAGACCATGAGTTCTGGAAGGGTAAGCACCATGTAAATCTAAGTCGAATCCAAGTAATATCGTTTCCTCTCATCGGGAACTCGAGAAGTGACAAAAAACCCATCAGGCATTCTAATAAGCAAAGTCAAAAAACCTTGACTTTCATTTTACACTAAGCATATTGCCCTGTGAGATCCTGATGGCTACCATAAAGCTTGTTGATATTCTTCATCAACCTGCATGTTTGGAAACCCTCTGTCACTTTGTTGGTCAGCAGTTGACATCTATCATGGAAGTCATGATATTTGAAGCAATCTCTTTGAGTACGGAATCAACTGAGACATGTGAACACTCCAGACATGGGGAATCAGGGATGTTGCTATCAAGAAAGGGGAACTTTCAAAAATATTTTTTTTCAACTGACTTGGCATAAGGAAGGTAAAAAACTGCATGACAGACATGGAAGTTTAACAATTATTTAGGCAAAAAAAAATGTGTGTTTCCGGTATTTTAATGATACTTGATGATTTTTTCTAGCACAGGTTCCATTCTAAGGACCCTCTTCGCTGGACTCATAAGTGTTATTATTATCATTATTAATTTCACTACTGGTTGTTACGCATATTGTCTTTTTGTAGTTTTTGTACTTCCTGTCGGTTCCTGTAATCCTCAAGTCTGGTTTTGAAGCTATTTAGTGTGTTTGCGGTTACTGTGTGATCAGGAAAATTGTTTCATACTGCTGTTCTTCTTATGGAGAAGGCATTTTTAACATAGCGGTGTTCTTGCATATCTAAGGAGTATTTTCATGGAGTTTGTCCTTGTGCTTGATCTTTCTGAAGTGTTGACCACATCCTTATAAACTGTACGTGTGTTGCTCCCTCATGGTATTTTTCTCTCGCTGTGTTGTATCCCAACCTACCCTAGATTCTACTGCTGACACTAGATATTTTATCACCTACTGGTATCTAAGATTAATTTATTAGCCAGGCAAAGTTCACTGCCACTCATGAAAATGTATTTTCTTCCTGTTCTGGGTGTCCGAGCTTCTTTTCGACAAATTAATAGTCATTGTAATGGGTGGAAATACATTGTAAAATTTGAAATAAAAAATTAACATTAAAAGAAAATTATTTGCCTATCAACCTACTCTGTTTTTTCAGGCATGTCACCTGAATATTTTGTTATTGTCTTGGATGAAAAGCACTACATAAATATATATGATGCGGCTCACTGGGACCTACATTTTCAACTAAAGTGTTTTTGGATAGACATTGCTTTCAAGAGCGATTCCATTTGTGAGCTCCGCTCCCATTACATTGTTTCTATGCAGAAAGTCTTGATGACACAACATGCATCATCCCTCTTTCTGGCATCAAATTATCATTTAACCTTTTCATGCCAAACATGCTAAGATTCTACATGTAACGGTTGTGAGCCACCAGGTAAAGCAGGTTGCTGAGCATACCCACTAAAGTAAGCCTGTTGTGGCCTGTTATGGCACTGTTGCATCATAACGTATAGCACCAGCATATAACAGTTTTTCAAACACACTGGCATACGCTGATATATAAGCTCGTAGTACGTTATGCATAGTACGCCACTGCTCCAACTACCCTCAGAGAAGATGGAGGATCCTGTTAGACTGCAACAAGAATAAAAAAAATAGTGACTAGTCGTTCTCAAACATCAACAGAACGGTTCAGAACCTCATCAAATTGGCAATTTACCAGTTCCATGCCAATAGGAGAAGAGGTCAACGGATGGCCAGACCATGAGTCAAGTGGAGATGTTTGACAAGTTGCTAGCCAGAGTGTGTCATAGGATAACTAAGCAACGTACATTCAACAGGGAGTGAGCCAATCGAGTCTGGCCTGACGCTTGCTCTCGCTTTGCTTTACCTTGCCTCTGGGAGCAAGTATGCCTGGATGAAGCTCGGCTAGAGGGTCCCTTACAACACCCATTCACTTGTTGTTTGAGAAAAAGTAAATACTTGTAGCAATGGGAGGAGGAGACTATCTTTAGGAAGCTGAACTTGGCTCTAATCCAAGTCTTTCTCTATGTCATCTCAAGAGGAGCTCAATTCCCACTCTTCTTCTTGTCCATGCAAGTGCACGTATCTTGCAAGGACTTAAAACCAGCCCTGGAAAAGAGCACTGATCTTGCCCATGCGCACGGCCTGGGCCATCCAGATCTTGCTTCGTCCCCCCAGAAGTAGCCCATCTTGAAGCTCCACCGGACTTCTTTGTCATGCAGAAACTTAACTTGACAAGCACGATGTCTTCATCATATATAGACAGGAGACGAGCAGTCTTCTTGGCCTTCTTCTTCTTGCTTGTTTTGGAGGCCACAGAACCAGCAACTGATCCACCAAGGGTGCTGCGGCCAGGGGATGGAGACTGAGAGCGGCAGACGGCAGCTGGAGAATCAGCAGCTTAAGGTCTAGTGGGGGATGGTGGTGGGGGGGGGAGATTGATGGCATCGGCCAGACTTAATGCTCTTTGAACTCTTTGCCGCACTCGTCATGTTCTTCTTTATGGGAGGCATCTTCATGGGTCGGTGTGTATATGTACTGCCGGACGATGAGCAGCGATTGATTGATTGATTGAGCCGTTTCACCTCCGCTTCACTACTGATAATTTTGTTTATCCAGCAGACGAAATGAACAGTAAAACATCACCACCATATTTATAGAAAACGTCATGTCATGATGTGGCATGCGCTAAGCACGCTGCGCATACACTACTGGTATGCTGGGTACAAGTTCAATGCGCTAGTCACATGTTGTGATACGCTCTGATAAGTTACATATAAGTTAATGATACGGTACTCAAACACCAAATCCAACCAGGCTGTCGATTTTTCTAGCATGTGCGAGCCTATTGAACTATTTTCTATGTTATGCATACGCTGGTGTTATACGTTATAGTGTGGCAGTGCCATAAGCGGCAGCATTTTCTGCAATAACATGACGGACAATAAAAGACCAAATTCACTCTAGGAATGCTTTCGGTTAATATTCACTCCTGTTCAGCTGCATGACAAATGCTTGAATGAAAAACATTGGCAGGTAATTTCAACTGACAGGGAGTCAGATTTCTACAGATTTACATGAAACCTGCAATGAATGGAGGAAAGAGAAAATCAAATGAACATAGAGTTTCAATACTTTCGGACTTTTGAATGAATCTGATGTGGATTTGACTGGTGTCAAAGTGATGAGAAAGGTTCCGATAATAACGATAGTGATAATGATGATCTAGAAGAATAGAAAATTTACCAAATCTGTGGAATTCTTAAAAAAAAAAATGGAATATGTACCAAATGATTATTTTGAGTTCATTGTATAGGAAACCAATACTTACAATGATAAATGTATGTACCCAACTTATTTATGAATTATCAGAATTGGTTGAGCCATTCTTATAATGTGATCAAAGCAATATTACCCATATAGTGTCAATTATGCTACTTTGATATAACCTCATCAATATTATACAAGACTAACCATGTATAGATGTATAGGGTTGAATTATTTTTCTACTTATGAAAGGTCTAAGCATTAGAATATTTGTGCCTGTAGCTTGCTGTGGTAGATTCTGTCGTTCAATTAAATTATCACAAACTGGACATTGTTAGATTTACTGCTCAAAGGTGTTTAAAACTTCATACCACATAATACTGAACCAAATGGACTAGAGCTAAGTTTCCATGATTTGGTGAATTAGAAGCAAAGGACTATGTATGGTTTGGGCCTGTTTTGGCCCCCAAATGCATCAAAATTCAAAACCTTTAAATGAACTTTGAAATGACTGTTTCTTTAATTTCGAATACTTCCTAAATACTATTATGAAAATATTTTTTTATATTTCTAATTATTGTAGCCATGGTAACAAGTTCAAATTTGTATAAATTAGAAAAATTTGAATATTCAGTGAATATTGGGATATTTTGCAAAGTTTTTCTCCTAGAAACTATAGAGCGCATGCTTAAACAAACTTAATATCAAAGGATAATGTGTAGGCACCTGTTATACATCTTTAGGAGAAATATAAAAATTGTTCAAGAGTGTGCTCTATGGTAGCTAAGAGAAAAACTAGGTGAAAACCTGTCAAAATTGACTGAATAATCAAATTTCAATAATTTATGCAAAAATGACTTGGTTACCAATGGCAGCCAAAATTGAAAACACAAAAAAATATTAACATAATAGTACTGGGGAAGTATTTAAAATTAAAGAAAAATTTGTTTGAAAGTTCTATTGCAGATTTTTAATTTTGATGGATTTGGGGGCCAAAAAAGGCCCAAAGCATACAGTCCTTTGCTCAAATAAATATCTTTTTTCCACTTTCGATGTCAAAGCTCAAAGTCAAATATGCTAAAATACCATAACCTACGTACCCAGTAGTGTGGTACTAGTCAAGTTTCATGTGACCTAGTTATGGTACATTGTTATAGTTGATACAGTGGAAGGCTGAAATTTCATTCAAATGAAGGACCTTGACCCACTAAAGTAGAGGTCTATTGGTAGCAAGTAATAACACCGGTAGATGGAAAGTAGAAAAAATTGGTAAGATTTTCTTAACTTGCATCAGAAGTATACCATGAATTGTATCAAATACAGGTTATTATTGCCCCCCGCCATAAAATGGGGGGGATATAGTGTTGCCCATGTCTGTCCTGTCCCGATTCAATGTAAACACTTGGCAACTTCATTCTTTGACAGATTTTGGTCAAACTTTATACAAAGGTACAACCCTCCATAAAATGGGGGGAGGGCATATAGTGTTGCCCATGCCCGTCCCGTCCCGATTCAATGTAAACACTTAGCAACTTCATTCTTTGACAGATTTTGGTCAGATTTTATACAAATGTAAAGTATGAGTATACTTCGGACATCGTTGTGTTTCAGGGATCCAAGGTCACACTTGCTATATATAGAAAATCATCAACTGATTCAATTTAAACACTTGGCAACTTCATTCTTTCAGGGATTTTGGTCAAACTTTGTGTGCATGTTTCAGGGTATCAAGATCAAAGTGTTTTTATAAAACACTGAAACGAATTTCACATGGAAGCGGGGGCATAAGTTCTGCATGATTTTATGTGTATCATTTTCTTAATAAGAGAGTTGCAAATAACTTTTCAATGATAATTTATTTCTTAAGATTTTTAAAATTATCATTGGTACAATTAACATCTTTGCGGTAATGCATCATTTGAATAAGGGCTAATCTGGAAATCAAAGGCGAAAAAAATAAAGACATTCAGACACAAATTATGATTATAGGGATTTGGACTTGATTACATATATACATGTCACAAGTCAAATTACCTTTCAATACCGGGTCAAACGTTACTGTTGGGCAGTGGTGGAATTGCTGAATGCTAGCTTTAGCTGTCAGTGTCAAAATGTTAGCACTGGCTGTATGCTTTCCAGAAAGTTGAGAAAGATATTGGCTGGTTGCAAAGGCCCAATAACCAGGGATAATAATTTGGGAACCTCTTTGTAGACTGACAACCTAGGTTGTGATAAAGCCGTATATAAGAACCTCAAATTATTATTAAATAAAAAATGAGCATACACATATAAGAGGTATGATAACTCAAAGAATATGACAATGGTACATCTCGGTGTCCCTCCCTCAAAACCCCCAAAAAGTGTGCTGTAACCCCATTTTCAGGGACTGTTCTTTAAATCGAAGTACTTACTTAAAGGTACATTTAAATCTTTAAAACCCTTGCAGGTGTACACGACTCCACCAATGGAGACTAGTAATTCTAATAACAGTTTCAAATAGTTAAACAATATTTGTATAGGTAATATTCAATTCACTGACAAAGGATTGACAGGTTTTGTAAACCAATTTACATGGCAGTGATAACTTCCAGTTTACAAAGGGGTGTCTTGGTGTAGGACAGTTTTTGGGAGACAGCTTAATGGTGGTTCTTAGCATAAATCAATTTTAGTGGCTCATGAATATGTCAATTTGTTTTTTACTTTTAAGTAGTTATGGGCCTTAAAATTCATTACGACTCGACTGCCTCCTTAACATTTTTAGCTCACCATCTTCAGGTGGTGGATGGTGGGCTCATTCAAACATATTTAATTGACATTAAACCATCAAAGGGTTGGGCACAAGTTCTTTCAACTTCTTAGGCGCTCTCCCATAATGATCAGTTCACCCTTTATCAATGGTCTGTTGCCCATCCTTAAACAAATCTTGTTATCACTATTTTTCAAAAAGCAGTAGAAGGATCTTAATAAAATATTATATGAACATTCTCCTTGGTCCATAGTTGTGCATGCAGATGTTTCATTTTGGAAATGATTGGAAAAACAAGATGGTCACCAGACAGCTATCTTGGATTTTGAGAGTTCAAGATTGTTATTGCTATTTCTCAAGAAATGCTTGACAGATATCTCTCAGACTTTGTTTACAAGTAGGTTTGACTTGGTCCATGATGGTGCAATTTTATTTTTGGACTGATTTCAAAAACAAGATTGTCACCAGTAAGCCATCTTGGACTTTGAGAGTTCAAGTTTGTTATTTCTATTTCTCAATAAGCACTTGATTGATCTTTCTCTCAAGGTTCCCTTTGGTCCATAGTTGTTGCTTGTACATGTTTCATTTTAGGACTAATCAGAAAACCAAGATGGTCACCAGACAGTCATCTTGGATTTGAAGTGTTCAAGTTTTGTTTTTATATTTCTCTAGAAGTAAATAATGAACAATAACCTCACTTTAAAAGGACAATCTCAAACCAAGTGATATGGAAATTTTGACCAAAAGTTACCACAAGATACATTTACTGTTGACAAGACTATGAATATAACATTCTAGAAAAGAGGGAAATGAAGGGAAAAGGTCCAACTTAAAAAAACCTAATTAAGATATTAAGATAGCTGGTGCCAAGATCCCTATGGGGATCTTTTGTTAAAGCTTAAATGAGATTTACAGTCTAGAAAATATCTCCATATATACTTTTGATTTTAAAATGCTTTTGTTATCAAAAAATTGTTTGATAGCTTCTCATAACATGCAGTTCAATCAATACACAGCACTGAATAATTCTTATATTTTGTTTTCTGCTTTCAGAATTACATATCGCTGGAAAATCATGGCACATCTTAATAAGAAGAAGCTATCCTTGTCGGAAAGGTTCGGGACAATTGTACCTGTTGACTATCAAAGCAAAGCTTGTAAAAATTCAGAAATGGTCAGCAAACTTCAGATGCAGATTACAGAAGTAGTGAGGAAGAGAACTGATGGAAATGTCAGGGAGTCGCAAGCCAAGATGATAAGCGAAGAGATTTCTGATGTCCAACAAAGATCTGATGATGCTCCTGTGGCTTGTCAAAAGTTCACACCGTTTAAAATTGAGCTCAAAGTGAACAAGGGCAACAAGCAAGCAGAGAATCAAGAGGACACTGAAAGAAAGGTACACAATTATAATGCTGGGAACATAGAAGGGTCCAACAACACAGATAATAATGAAAAGAGTCAAGACTATGTGAATAGGATTGAAGTCTGTCATGATTCTGGATTGAACAATAACCCTATTAAAGAGTATGGATCAAAGAACAATGGGACAAGTGTGCCTGTAACAGGTTTCATAGCAGAGGAACCAAAATTTAAGAACAATGGGCAAGGATCAATGGGCAAGTGTAGAAATGATGAAAGAGATTTAAATATTCAGCCTTCACCAAAATTTTACCAGGATACATCTTCTTTCAATACACATCAACATTATGATGTTGAACGAAACTCGACCAAGAAGTGGCTTAAAAAGAATGCTGAATATAATTCACCTCTAAACACCGCAAAAAATCTGCCAAGATTTCAGGAACAGCCAAAAAAGTACCAAAACGAAAGTCTAGGAAACCAGAAGACCTATCAGTCTTGGAAACAAAACAAAAATGCAGAAAATTATTCAGGACAGAACAATAAGAAGCAGAAAGCCGATTTCAAGAAAACAAATCGGGATCAGACGACTATAAACTTCAGGGACAACAATGGTGCTCAAACTAGTCAGAACTTCAACAGAACACAAAGTTCTAAGTCAAGTCCAAATCTCAACAAGGGAAAAGGTCCAAAGTTCAAAATGGGAAAAGGTTCTAAGGGAAGTCCAAAGTGCAACAATGAGCCAGATTTTAAGACCAGTCCTAAATTCAACACTAAACAAGGACCTAAGACAAGTCCAATCTTCAACAAAGGACCAGGCTTTCAGACCAGTCCAAACTTGAACTATGGACAAGGTTGTAATTATAAGGCAAGCCCAAATTTCAACAATGGACAACATTGTAATGCAAGTCCAAACTTAAATACAGGACCAGGTTGTAAGGCAAGTCCAAACCTTAACAAAGGACAGGTTTTTCAGACAAGTTCAAACCTTAACAAAGGACAGGGTTTTCAGACAAGTCCAAACCTCAACAAAGGACAGGGTTTTCAGACAAGTCCAAACCTAAACAAAGGACAGGGTTTTCAGACAAGTCCAAACCTAAACAAAGGACAAGGTTTTCAGACAAGTACAAACCTCAATAAAGGACCAGGTTTTCAGACAAGTCCAAACCTAAACAAAGGACAGGTTTTTCAGGCAAATCCAAACTTAAACAAAGGACAAGGTTTTCAGACAAGTCCAAACCTCAATAAAGGACCAGGTTTTCAGACAAGTCCAAACCTAAACAAAGGACAGGGTTTTCAGGCAAATTCTAACCTAAACAAAGGACAGGGTTTTCAGACAAGTTCAAACCTAAACAAAGGACCAGGTTTTCAGACAAGTCCAAACCTAAACAAAGGACAGGGTTTTCAGACAAGTTCAAACCTAAACAAAGGACCAGGTTTTCAGACAAGTCCAAACCTAAACAAAGGACAGGGTTTTCAGACAAGTTCAAACCTAAACAAAGGACCAGGTTTTCAGACAAGTCCAAACCTAAACAAAGGACAGGGTTTTCAGACAAAATTAGACTTCAACAAAAAACAAAATATTCAAACAAGTCAAAGTTTCAACAAAAGACCAGGTTTTCAGACCTCTCCAAACTTCGGTAAGAGTCCAGACTTGAACCATATCAATGACATTCACACCAGTGCAAACAACAGACAATGTTCGGAAGTTAGTCCAAACCAGAATAATGGACAAAAATTTCAGACTAGTTCAGACTTTAACAAAGGGAAAGACTTTCAAGCCAGTCCAAACTTCAACAAGGGACCAGGATTTCAGGCTAGCACAGGCTTCAAACAGAACAATGTCCCAAAGTCATTCGGGTACATCAAAACTGGACCAAGAAACACACCGGATAGTCAGACTAATGTTCAGCAACACTTTGTAGCAGATACTTTTGCCAGTGATGACCCTTGCACAATTTATGACATTCAGGATCAGTTTTACAACTATCACTCAAAAAAAAGGTTCCCAAAAGGTAGACAACAAAGAGCAAACTTTTACAACAACAACAACAAGCCCGGTTTCGGAGGACATATGGAAAATCAGCAACGTTCATTTTCATCCAATCCTCTGCATCAATATCATGTTAACCAGGCAAGACAATGTAATCTTCAAGCACCTGCAAACAATGTGGTACAACCTCCAGAGTACACTTCCAGTGAACAGTTATTCACTGCAGGTGGTTTTGGGAAAAGACATGCATCTCCTGTTGGTTCCAACAAGCATATGTCACCAGCAAAGAAAAGAATGCTGGCCACTGATCCATTGAACAAGGATATTCCATCATTTCAGAACAGACATCCATCATCCAATCCACCTTGGCAAGGAAATCACTGCAAAGTTAGCTCTGATAACAATTATGTGGAAAACCAGAGTCTTCCATATGGATATTACCCAGGTCATGTTCCAAATACTCCGTTTCATCCACCAGTTGCAGGTAATTATGGACTGGCACTCCATGGCCCTTTTACACCGAAGACTTGGAATGCACCAACCAAGCATAATACATCAAACTTTGAAAGTGCTGATGCACGTGCAACACTTGACAACAAAGTTCACCCTTTAAATGAAACTGATGGCTTGTCATCAACAAAGCATTACCTTTTCAACAAGATGCTAGACCAGAACGATACAAGGAGATCTACAGGGGTTGTTTTGAAACCTGCTGAAGATAATGTAAAACCTTTTGGAGATGTGAAACCTACTGGGGATATTGTGCAACCTTCAGGGGGTATTGTGAAACCTACTGGATTTTACCAGGAAATAGCAAATGAAAGTTCAGGAATGACAGCAACAATACACAAAGAGAAAGAAGAAACTGAGCTTGTTTCCACTCTTCTAACACAATGCCAGGCCATGGCTCAAAAAGATGATGACAGACAAGCATTGCATACAATCTTTAACATCATCCAGCAGGAAATGGGACACCAACCTTTTCAAGCATCATCTGTTAGGAGTAAGATCCCAAGTACTGATTACAAGCCAGAACAGACACAAAGCTTTTCTGATGCATCTATGAATGGGGATGATGCCAAGTTCAGTCCTACTTCTTCAAGCCCAGATGCTGCATCTAAACAGAATGGAAACATTCGATTTGAAGGAAGAACACTTCTCAAAGGAGGAGTGAAACCACGTCATATACCCAAAACTTTGGTCAACAGACAAGATGATGATCCACCAAGGGATCCCAGACCTGTAAAAGTTTGTAAAAAACAACCATTGACAGCCAGGAAGATGAAGGATCTGCCTTTGCCGCCATTCTTTATTGAATTTGTTGCAACTGAAAAATTTGGCAAGAAGAATGATGATGGGAAACTAAACCAAGCGTTGCATCAAGATACTAAGAAGAATATGAACGAAGTACACAATAAATGTGTTACTACAGCCGCGTTCAAAACAACGGATGTCAAAACTGGCATTGGGAAAATTGACGACTATATTGAATCAAACTTGGGTATTAAACAACAGGAGGAAAAAAAGGAAAACATAGTTGCAGAAACGAAACAAGAAAAATGTAGTCCTGATACTTTGGAGACTAGAAATTCTGATGGGATATCGCATATCTTGCCACGTATCACTGTTAGACAAGAACAAGGTGTGAGTGTATCAGATAAAACCTCTTTGAAGAAGGATCATTATGTTGATGTCAATTCCCGGGACCCTCGATTAAGGGCAACAAGCATTTCCAAGAAGAAGGATGATAATCCAATAGTTGATCTACTGGTGCTCAAGTATGAGGAATGCAGAGTTGGACAACAGCATACAGCCTGTGATGATGTCAATGGGAAAGCTCTGGAGTGTGTTCTAGAACCAGAACAAGCACAATCTGGTGGTAGCAAGGAATGTAATGAGGCTAATCTGGTGACAAAATTGAGCAGAGATGGGCTTCAGTCTCGACAAAGCAATAGCCCAATACATCATAAAGATACCAGTGGAAGGGAGACTATAATTTCTAGGAGTTCTGAGAAAAGTTCTCGACATTGTTCTGTTCCAAAGGATATTGCCAAGGAGTTTTCATCTGGAAAGTTACCAATACATCAGCGTAGGTACTCTGAGAGTGGAAATGGTAGCACAAAAGAGATTGATCGATTCCATAGTTCTCCTTCAAGAAGATATAGTAGATTCTCTAGTGAAAGGTCATTGAGTCGGTCAAGAAGTAGTTCCAGAAGTAGAGATGAAGAATGGACTGAAAAGGAAGTTGCTATAAGAAGGACCAACAATGTAAATTTCTCGCATCGAAATATGTGCCTATCACAGTCTTATGAAAGAAACACAGTGGTATACAGCAGAGACAGACATAGTGAGCATAACAGAAACCGCTTCCAAGAAAGGGATGAGCATGACAGGATGAACAAGGAAAGGAATTCCATGTCTCCTGGTACTTGCAGGTATCTGAAAAGGAGGGATTTGGAGAGAAGGAGCACCCCCCCGTCTTCTACAAATAGAAATGTGTACAAAAGTCAGTACCAGGGTAGGAGGAACCGAAAATACTCTGAAGGAAGTGATTATCCAGAATCATGCTCATCACCATTGCGCTGAACCAAAAGAGGACCATCGGAGTGTCAATATATATATAGTGCATGTTTATGCATAGACGGATGTGCATGGATTGTTGTTAATCCCAAAAGGAGAGTTTATCTTGTGTTCTCATCATCTCGAATACAATATAGAGTTGTTCAGTTATTATGTTCTCTGAATGGAGAGGTGATCTTTACGCGTATGCTTAGCTATATATAGCCTTCCAAGTGTTTGTGTGTACAAATACTATAACAAAATTGATCAGTTCAATATTTTGCTTTCTATTGGAAGAGATTTACTTTGAATTTATGCTAAACCATAAATTCTAGCATAAAGTTTGTGTGCACAAGACTTATAAAGAAGACATATATAATCCCTAAGGGAGAAATTACCAGAGTTGTTCTCTTGACACTGAACATTGTAGAAAGTGTTTGCATCTATATACTGCATGATGGGAATGACTACTGATAGTTAAAAGTTTATTATTCAATTTTAGTTCTGTATACCTGATACTGATTCACAGATGTTATGCATAGTACATTAATATATGCAATAATTGTTTGACTGCTGTCACTCTCAAAGTCATGTGCCTTTCTGAAGTTGTGCCTTTCTAATATGCTAAATGATTTGTAGAAAGATATTGAATTTTCCATCTTACCACTGAGTGTTATGACATCTTTTTCAACCTTAGCATAATGCTGAATTCCTAATTCTAATGAAAATACCAAACAAGACCTGTGTATTCTGATACCTTGTCTAATCTGACCAAGGTATTGTGTCCTACATGATGTTGGATTAGACAGATTTGACTACATGCAAAATAAGAGCTGTACAGATAGTTTTCTGAGCTCGAGACAGGATCATGATTTTGCCTTCGGGCCAGTTGAGCTTATGGCATGGTCTGGCTTCCGTCCGGCGTCAACTTTTTACTTTAAACAACAACTTCTGAATAACCAAATGGCCCAGGCTGATGATATTTGGCCAGTAGCATGCTGGGATGAAGGGCTACCAAATTTGTTCAAATGAATGACCTTGACCCACTTTCAAAGTCACAGGGGTCAAATGTCTTAAAACCATCAAACAACTTCTTCTCAATAACCAAAAGGCCCATGACCTTGACCCACTTTCAAGGTCACAGGGGTTAAATGTTGTGAAATCATCAAACGACTTCTTCTTAATAACCAAAAGGCCCAGGGTACTGAAATTGGGCCTGTGGCATACTGGGATGAAGGGCTATCAAGTCTGTTCAAATTAATGACCTTGACCCACTTTTAAGGTGACATAGGTCAAATGTCGTGAAATCTTCAAATGACGTCTCAATAACCAAAAGGCCAGGGGTACTGATATTGGGCCTGTAGCATGCTGGGATGAAGGGCTACCAAATTTGTTCAAATTAATGACTTTGACCCACTTTCAAAGTCACAGGGGTCAAATGTCTTTAAATCATCAAACAACTTCTCAATAACCAAAAGGCCCATGACCTTGACCCACTTTCAAGGTCACAGGGGTTAAATGTCGTGAAATCATCAAATGACTTCTTCTCAATAACCAAAAGGCCAGGGGTACTGATATTGGGCCTGTAGCATGCTGGGATGAAGGGCTACCAATTTTGTTCAAATGAATGACATTGACCCACTTTCAAGGTGACATTGGTCAAATGTCAAATTACAGCATGTCATTATAATTATTATCTTACAATCACTGTCGGGTTATTATGTAGATCGGCGCTCTAACTTATATACATATATCAATAAGGCACACAACGTCAATGGCTCTCTATCAGAATTACTTATGTTCATGTAATTTCTTAAAGGACA
This sequence comes from Mizuhopecten yessoensis, assembly GCF_002113885.1. Classification (NCBI taxonomy): domain Eukaryota; kingdom Metazoa; phylum Mollusca; class Bivalvia; order Pectinida; family Pectinidae; genus Mizuhopecten; species Mizuhopecten yessoensis. The sequence goes on from NW_018405514.1 coordinate 144,467, forward strand.
TGTAACAGCTGGCTAATTTCTAAATGTTTATGTGTCATTCATTACATCAAGTATCTTTTATATTCCCTAACATATCGACTTTATGTGATTATAACATTAGGGTCAAGAAAGTTAAAAAAAAAAAAGGAGAGGGGGGGTGGGGATTTTAGGACCAAAACCAACAATGTGATGATTTTCGTTCCATTATGCAATACAGCACCTTGATCATGAAATGTGGCCATGAGGGGGCACTTTGCCATGCATTGTGCAATATTTGAATGTTGAAACATTTTCTGAAAAGGCCATGATATTTGACAAGTAGCTTGCTGTTCCATGATCAATGTCGCATTTCAAATGTTAGAACACTCGCAACAACTTTTCTGAGGAATTGAGTCATATTGACCTTGGACAATATTTAAGGTTGTCAGATTTATTAAAACACTCCAATAACTTCTGAAGAAGTGAAGGCCACCAGTAGCTTGAAGTGTAGTGCTAGGAAGTTTGGAAAAAAATAGGACCTGAAATTGGATGAAAGTATTCAGACCCATTGGGCCTCTTGTTGATGGTACTTTAGTTATTTTCTTAATTGCAGTTTTATTTATTGTATTGGATCTTGGAATTATTTATATAAGGTTTGATTTTGCTCACAATTGAAATTTTGCTTATATTTAATATACATCATTTCAAAATTTTGAATTCAATTAAAAGTTAATGTTCATTCTACTCTCCAATTTGAAATCAACAGCTTGATGCTGATAATTCGAAAATAAGTTTCTTTTTAAATGTATGGCAAATTACAAAAGATTTAAAGTTGACAATTTGTTTTTCTCATCTTGTATGCTTATATATTATTTTACATACATTTTGTAATACTTTGATCATAAATAGAATTAACATGACTCTAGGTGCTGTAAAATATTCACAAATAAGTAACAGAAAGCACTGATGCATCACATATCTATACACTGTATATATGCTTTGACATTAAGTTATAAACATTGCAGTTGCATGCATTGTTTAATTATGAATGTACTTTATGGATCTGATTTATGATTGTACTGTTTGAATGTAAATGGATGGTGCTGATTAACACTGTTTAAGGGCATTATAATCACAATTATGTCAGTATTTAAGACTTCTTTTAGAATGTTTTATACATGTATATACAGATATGTGCTTGTATTAAGTGTTTTTAGCTCACCTGGCCCGAAGGGCCATTTGAGCTTATGCCGTACTGCAGCGGCGTCCGTCTGTCAACTTTTTCTTTTGAACAACTTCTTCTGAAGAACTGTAGGACCTAGGGTCATGATATTTGGCCAGTCGATACCTGGGAGCGAGTGCTATAAAGTTTCCTCATTAAAATGACCTTGACCTACTTTCAAGGTCACAGAGGTCAAATATGTTAAAAATTTCAAACAACAATTTCCTAAGAACCAATTGAACTAGAGTCATGATACTTGGGTATGTTATGAAGACCAGCAGTGCAAATATTTTTCTCAATTACAGTAATGAGGTAAAAAGGTCGACTTTAAATGCTAGTCGGGGGTCAAATGACAACTTTGGTTAAAAGCTTTAACAATCTTCTTCTCAAGTTCCATAAGGCCCAGGGTCATGATATTTGGCAAATAGGTACCTGGGATGAAGTGCTATAAAGTTTCCTCATTAAAATGACCATGACCTACTTTCAAGGTCACTGGGGTCAAATATGTGAAAAAAAATCAAACAACACAATATCCTAAGAACTATTTGAACTAGAGTCATGATACTTGGGTATATTATGTAGACCAGCTGTGTGAATTGTTTTCTTTATTACAGTAATTAGGTCAAAGGTCAACTTTAAGTGCGATTCAGGAGTCAAAGTCAATGTGGGTTAAAAGCTTTAAAATTTTCAAACAACAATATCATTAGAACCGTTTAAGAGATGTTAAAATGTCTTGTGTTCTAGTTACCAAATTTGGTCTTAAGTTACCTATATGTCAGTTTCATGTAACAAAAGAAACTGGGCCTCTTGTCCAATATGTAATTGATGCATTCCACCAAAGTTGGGTACAGTTCAATAGTACTAATGATCAGGTCAAACAAAAAGATTGGAATCAGTGTACATTCAACACTTTCTTTAATCTGTTAATACATTTCAAATAACGTCTTCAAGTTATGATGGAAAATTTACCATATTCAACCCAGTCTGTGTAGTTACTGAGTTCATCAATACCTTGACTCTGGTATGTTCATTCCACAAATTAGATTTTTATTGGAAGCAGTATGTGAAAGAATCTGAGTTTTATATTTTCTTATTTTAATATTTGTTGGAATGGATGTTGAACCAAGAGTCAATCCTGGAATAAACCCTATGCTGTGAGTGTGTCTTACTAAATACCTGTATTGTTCAGAGAAAGATCTATGTTTTAAAGAAAATGTGTTTTAATATTTTTAACATTTTATCAAAAGACAACAATGTGACATACTATTTTTTTTCAAATGTTTGGCTATGCATGTGGTGTGCTAATTAAGTGTTGAAATGATAGCAGAATAAGTTTGCAGACTTGATCATTCAGGATGAAAGGTTAAAAGTATACATGTACATATTGTTAGATAAATATAGTAATTATCATTATTAAGCTAGTTAGTCCGAACTGATAAACTGCAAATAAGACTTGTATAGTCAAAATGTTTCCAGTGACCGTTCTTATGATATTAATCCTTCCTGATTTTGCCATTCATCCACCATTTGAAGTAAAGAGGTGGTTGATATAGATTTATTGATATTTTACTATTTCTTATAATGTCAGACGAAATATAACCCTTAATATGAAGAGAATTACAAAAATTCTTCGAAGTACATGATCAGACGTTTTGTGATTCAGGGGCTAGGAACGAATGACTATTCCTTATTTGAAGTAGTTTTGAACAGTTAAAGATTGAAATGAGGTATTTTAATCCTTTATAGTCGATACAATTTGGCTGGACCTATATTCCATCATGTGTATATTGAGGAAACAATTTGCTTGTGATTAATTGAGATTTCATTGTTGCTGCAGTAGATAATATAGTACTACATGTAATCATGGTAATAGTCGCTAGTTTACATTTTGACCGCAAACTAGTGCCTTGTAAAATGTGTTCAACTGTGAGTGTGTTATTGATGCAGGATAACTTTCTGTGGTTGTCTGAAATGTTGAAGAGACAACAGGTGCAGCTTTTTGTTGATGTTGAATATATATCTATATCTATGATAAAAGATAATATGAGGAAGTAGAATATAAGCTTGTGTGATTGCTCAATTCCTGTAATTGTTTAGTACAAATGACTACCTTTAGTTCTACTTTGTTGATTAAACATTTGTTAACATCAAGATCAGTGTTTGGCAGTTGTTAAATGAATCACTTAAGGGTGTATGCTACCTTTCAATAATTACTGTGACATGTATTTCCTTTGAAAAGAGTTTTCAACTGCTTAATTTGTAAAACTGATGAATGATTCTTTGGATTTGATTGCCATACTACTTTGTAAATTGCCTATTATTGTGATAGGGATTAACAACACTGGAATCATTGTGAATTGCTCACTGGTTACTAAAGGCTTTGTAAGGGAAATGTAAGGGAAGTATGGCAGAATAGCTTATCCTGGAATCTGGTCTTTTGCCCCTATACTTAGAGAGTAATAGCCCTTTTTTCAGAATGTCACTTTGTCAGGGTATATCTCATATATGGTAATTTTGTATGCTGATATTTGGGTTAACAAAGTGTTGCATACTGAAATCTGTCTCAAGCCCCTACTATTATCGAGTTTTATTCCTTTGTTCATTTGCATTCCCTGTTCAGTAAAGTTAGTAGGGGATATAGAATTAAGCTCCATGAGTATTGTCCTGTTCACATTAAGATAACACAATCGGGCCATGTTATGGTAACTTTTAGAAGGGTTTCATGGATAATAATCCACAATGCAGTTAGTACTGCTTTTCTGAATGCATGTTGGATTACCAGCTGAATTTGATGTTGCACATCTATGACTTGATATTCGGTCACATTAACAATAGATAAGTACATATTTGGGTAACTATTAGTTCTACATGCAAGTACTGCATCAGTGAAGGTCATGCCACTAGATAACCAAAAGGCACAGGGAGATATTTAGCCAGGATCATACTTGGGTGAAGGGCTACCAAATATGTTAAATATTTTTAACATATTCTGAATAACCCAAATGCCTAGAATAATGATATTTGGCCAGTAGCATGCTGGGAAAAAATGCTACCAAGTCTGTTCAAATGAATGACCTTCACCAATATTCAAGGTCACCGGGGTCAATTGTCTTAAAATACCCTTAACCTTTTCTGAATAATAAAAATGTACAGGTTGATGATATTTGGCCAGAAGCATACTGGCGTGAAGGACTACTAAATTTGTTCAAATGAATTATCTTCGTCCATATTCAAGGTCACAGGGGTCAAATATGTTGAAATCTTTAAATACCTTTTGACTAACCAAATGGACCTAGGTAATGATATTTTGTCAGAAGCTGGGATGAAGGTCTATCAACTTTGTTCAAATAAATGACTTTTCTGAATAACCAAATGGACCTAGGTAATGATATTTTGTGAGAAGCTCAGATGAAGGTCTATCAACTTTGTTCAAATAAATGACTTTTCTGAATAACCAAAAGGTCCAGGGTGGCGATGATTTGCTAGTGACAATCAGGCATGAAGGGCTACAACGTTTGTTCAAATGTATGACCTTCATCCATATTCAAGGCCACATGGGTTAAATATGTCAAGAAACTTAAACGACTTCTAAATAAAAAAAGATGACTTGGATGATGTTTTTAGCAAGTAGCATGCTGGGATGAAATGTTTGAAAAGTTCAAAAGAATGACATTGAATCGTGTTTAAAACTTAAATGACTTCTGAATATAACCAAAATGCAAAGGGTGATGATATGTGACCATTAGCATGCTCAGATGAAGAGCTTTAAACTTTGTTCATGTGAATGACCTTGACACACTTTCAAAGTCGCATCTGATCAACTGTGTATACATCTTCTCAGTGAACAAAAGTTCTAGGGTGGTGATGATTGGCGAGTTGCATTCCTGGATGAAGGTCTATAAAGTTTGTTCAATGTAATGTCCTTGTTTGACTCTCAAGGGCACATGTGTCAAATGTGTTTAAATCTTTTAAAGGGTTTTTTGAATGACTTTGTGTAAAGACACAGATAGTTTGCCTGTAGCTCTATTTTAGTCACTTTTATATTACAATTGTGACATTAATACCAGGTAGGCGATTCAGGCCCTTTGGGCCTCTTGTTTCTTATCAGCTTCAAAATGAATTGAAAAAGATCCCTCCAAAACCATCTGAGAAAGAGCGCTAACAAACTTTAACTCTCACTCAAAATTCAAGATAGCTGCCTGTCGGCAATCTTGGTTTTCCCGATCAATCCCAAAATTGAAACTTTCTGGGAGAAAAAAAAAATGATTACAAACTTAAACTCTAAATCTTTTAGATTGCCGCTTGTCGAGCAAAATATGATCAAGATCCCTCGAGCACTTTCTGAGAAATAGCGCTAACAAGAATAATGGAAGGACGAGCGATGAAGAGTAACTCACCATCTGATGATGGTGGGCCAAAAATATATATGTTTTTCACTAATCTTGCCCGACAGACTCCACGTGAGTTTATGCAATGTCACGACGTCAACCTTCGATTACCTAAAGGAGCTGAAGCGGTTTTTCCTAAACCTGGCGTCTCTTGATCAAGGGGATTCAATATAGTATACATGGAGGGTTTGGGTAGAGCAGGTTTGTTTGGGGATACATCTGTAACATAGTTTATCCGTTTTGGAAGAGTGGATATAAACCTTATCTTGCATAGAGCATCTATGGGTCAAGACGATTCAAATATCTACTTAATAAATAAAGGGTATGGAACCAATAACGGAATAATGAAGGGGAGCAATGCGCATCTAATTTGACATTGAACATATTTTGGCCATAAAAATTCAGTGTTGTATAATGAAGAATGTGACGTCCTATGGGGACAGGGCATCACCCGAAGTAGAAAACTACATTTTAAGTTCGAGTGAAGGGGTCTGAACCTTTCCCGCAGAACATCCTTGTGTCAAAGTTTTTCTTGTTATATTTAAAAGTCTACTTCCTTAGTAAGGAGTGAAGGGATTTTAACCTCTGTTTGGTATATTTCCTTAGGAAAATGGGATTCATGGCTGCCTGTACAAAAGGAAAGTGTGTCTGTCCTTGAGTTTGAAGTGGGGGGAAACCTGTTAAACTTCTTCTACAGTTCCGATAGACGAATTTCAACAAACTGTGCGTAAATGATGATCTTATGACCAAGACCGGCTGTTGTTTTTCAGGCTTATTTGAAATCCAACAGTAGGGCAACGTTTGGCTCAGTTGCCGGCCTCTGACTGAATGAGACGTTTTCGGCTTTTTCACAATTTCTATACATTATATGTGTACCGACATAAATGATCTAGTCCACTATTGAGCGATAACACACCACGTGTGCATCGTGTGTCATCTGTACGTTTTGTCACGTCAGGTCCACAAAGCAAGAACGGCGTTAGTGAACACAAAATAAAACAAAGCACACTTATGAACACAAGGATATAAAAATTGATATTTTATATCACACAAGAATATGAAATATTTCCGAATCAGATAATGATAGCGACCATAAAACTTGCTCAAATTCTTCATCAACCTGCATCATTCAAAATCAGATATGTTGTAAGGTTGTCTGTCAGCTGTTGACATCAATAATGGAAATCATGACATTCGGAGTAAGTTATTGAACGAGTCAACTGTAACCTGTAAACACCGTACTAATGAAGTAATAAGGAATTTGGATAATGGTTCGGCTGAACAGCAACATTGTATACGGATTCCTGTGATGTTTTAGAATCCAATACAAACGAGGTGGGTCCGTATCTTTAATCCCTAATCAGTGTTTGGAAAGATCATATCACAGAAACATGATAAGCTAGTATTCCGTCCTTCAACAAAAACGGAAAATGTATTGGTAGGGTTTCCTTGGTTATGAAGCAAGCTTAGTTCTTGTTAAAAGCAGTAAATGTAATGATGTGTGTAGACAACGATTGAGTCTGTATACCTATGCAGATTGTGGAGTGTGGTTTAAACATCGGGGTGAAGAAATACAGACTTGTGAGAACACCGTTGGTTTTGGCAGATTTTACGTAATTGTGATGTATTGGCTTTCAGGTACTCAATGGCTGTGTGCATTTGGTTTGCTCCAAGCAGGAATGGCTCGGAATGTCGTCGCCAAAGCGATTTGTTTTCATCAGAGCACGATACTGTGTTAAGCTCATTATCACCTAGCCCAAATTCGTTGACCTATTGCGATCGTCTTTTGTCTAGCGTCGTCTGTCCGTAAACAATTCACATTTTTGACTTCTTCTCTAAAACCACTGAACGAATGTCAATAAAATGTTCACGGAAGTTCCATACTAAAAGAAGAACTAAAATTGTGTAGTATATGGATCTAACCCCCAGGGGCCTAAAGGGACCGGTTCAAATCTGTTAAAATATCAACGATCTTCTTCTTCAGACCCAGATATGCTAGAATCAAACCCTCTTCGTGGAAGTAAAGGTCCTAAGCTTCATCAAACTTGTGAATTTCCCTACTCCCGTGACATCCATTTATCCCTTGTGGTGAGGTAAATCTGAGCATTGTCAGCTAGATTAGTCACTCTTCAACTTTATTATAGCAAGGGAACCACCGTCAAAAAAACATATTTGGATTATAGGTATATTGTATTGCAACTCATGTGACCATTAAGGCCGATGTGCCTCTTGTTTCTTGAAATGACTTCTTCTAGATATTCAATAGACCTAGGGTGATGATATTTGGCAGATAGTATACTGGGATGCAGGGCTACCAAGTCTGTTAAAATGAATGACATTGACCCACGTTTAAGGTCACTAGGGTTGAATGGTGAAAACAACTAAATATCTTAATATTGGCCATTAGCCTGCAGGGATGAATGGTGACAATGTTTGTTTAAATGAAGATTCTTGACGGACTTTCAAGGTCACAGGTGTTAAATGTGTCTTTAAACAACTTCTGAATATTCCAAAAGGTCCTGGTGATGATATATGGACAGTTTCTAGCAGAGGTGAAGGGCTACCACGTTTGTTCAAATTAATTACCTTGACCAATATTCAGGTCACTGGGGTCAAAAGATTAAACATCTTAATGAGTTATTTTTAATAACCAAAAAGTCAAAGGTAATTTTGGCCAATTCCATGCTTGGAAGGATTTCTACAAAGTTCTTTTCATATTGATGTTTTTTAAAGGTCACAATGGTCAAATATGTTAAGCCTTTCAAATGACTAGTACTCAATAACCAGACTTTCCAGGGTGTTGACATATGGCAAGTACAATGTAGTATGCTTGAGTGTGGGGATACCAAGTTTGTTCAAATAAGTGACAACTTTCAAGGTCACAGGGGTCAAATGTGTCATCATAAGAACGTTTGAATAAAACAAAAGGCCCAGGGTGATGATATTTGGTCAGTTGCTTGGAGAGAGTAATGGCTACCAAATTTGTTCACATGATTGACCTTGACCTACTTCTAAGGTCACTGAAGTCAAATATATAACCAAAAGGATGAAGAATGTTGGCAGATAGCCTGCAGGTATGAAGGGCTACCATGTTTGTTCAAATGAATGACCTCGACCCACTCAATGCCACTGGAGTCAAATTTTTGAGAAAAACAAAATCAAATAACTTCTTAATAACCAATCGGTCCAGAGCAATTATATCTGGCAAGCATCGTGCTGAGGTGAATGGAATACAAACTTTTTTTTAAGTTTCAAGGTCACAGGGTTCAAATATGTTAAATGGGTTTAAACAACTTTTTCTCAATAGCCAAAAGGTCCAGGGTGATGATATCTGGCAAGTAGCATGCTGTGGCAAAGGGCTTCCAGGTTTATTCAAATCAATGAACTTGACCCACTTTCCCATTTTGGTTCCATAGGTGTCGCTTTGCAGAGAAGCTGCCCCAATACATTTTCAGTGTAGATCAATGCTGGTAATCAACGCAGATATCTGCTATGAAACACTCACCGTGAGGGCCACATAGCCCAGGATTCATAGTTCAGCAGATGTCATTTTAAGTTTTAATAAATTTGGCCCTTGTGAAATTAATGCGAGTTTTAGAAATTATTTGAACCATATTGATAACCCTGTTCCCCTGCAAAATATGAAGATCCTAGACCTCAAAGTTCTGTAGAAGACACTATTAGAAGTTCAAATACATGACCTCTGTTATCTAGGAAATGGACAAAGTCGATAGCCCATCAATACAGAAAGCTAATCACCAAATATCATGATTCGTTGCACCCATCATAATGTCTTTATGTCATGTGAGCTTAATACTACATGTACCAATGGATGACTGAGTGGATTTTGAAGATATCTTTGGCCAGAAAGGATTTAAATTCTCATACCCTAGTAAACAAAACCACTTTTCTGAATAATTACACATAAATAGATAAACGTATGTTATTTCCCAGAGCAAATGCTTAGGAAACAATTCTGTAATTTTGTATAAAGTTTTTTAACTTCTTCAAAACTTCCATAAATCTTGTCCATCCATGTACATTCCCTTTGCAATCACTTGTATAAACATATGTAATGAGCTCATTCTGTACAGAACAAGATAGATTAATTAGCAGATAGAAAATAACAAAAACAACACCACCAGCACAAGAAACAGAGTCACTACTTATAATATCATTTATTTCAATTGAATTTTTTTTATGAAACTAATTTGCTGTAAGTATGCAACACAAGACGAAATAAACATATAGTGTGTTTCAATTCGTTGGTCACTTCTTCTCAATAACCAATAAACATAAAGCTTCTGAGAAGTATTTAAAAAAAAAAAGTGTCTGGAATGTGTTTAAGAAAAGTAAGTTCACAAAAGCATAACAAAGATACAGGTTATATCACTATGTAACTGCTGATGTAAACATAAAGATCATTCCACACCAACAGTGAAACATGCAAGGTTCATCAATTAAAATTAAACTATTATGACTGCAATAAGACCATAAAAGGACGGATCACACGCTTTGTTAACTTCTTCCTTGGTGTACATGATCGTAATGGATTCCATGTGAATATAACTTCTTATTGGCAGTTCTTGTCCAGGATCAGGAAAAACTAGGGATTCGGTTCACCTAATCATCCAATTTTTACATTTATGTTATATATTAATGCCATGATTAGATTTTTTTCTCCCACCTCTGCATATGCAAGATACACTTGTCCAAAATTGAAAACCTGTGTTGGATAGTTCTATTGGATTCCACTTAGGTGCATCATAACCCCCAGTTCAGGAATTTCATTGTCTCTAAGTCCTGAACTGGGGGTGCATAAAACAAACATTCGAGCTCAAAATATTGAGGACCATATGGCCCGACATTCTGAAATGAGACTTTATAATAATTTACAAAATCTAATATATCTATTGTTGTATTAGCAACATCATTCGTTCAGTGTCTACTTTCACTAAATTCCAGATTTAGAGGTGGGAGAAAAGACTTCATCGTTATGTTGGTATAGGGGATAGGGAAACTCTACCCCCGGGTGTAGAATTAGGGCTTAGAGCCTCAGCAATGACTTGGTTCTTTAAACTCTACCCTCGGGTGTAGAATTAGGGCTTAGAGCCTCAGCAATGACTTGGTTCTCACCTAAACTCTACCCTCGGGTGTAGAATTAGGGCTTAGAGCCTCAGCATTGACTTGGTTCTCACCTAAACTCTACACTCTTGGTAAGAACTTTCTTATCTCCAAGATGATACACTTTCATAAATTATAATTCATTTTAAAGCAATGTCAGAAAAGGTAGGTTCATCCTAACGACATCAGACAGGTCGAATTCAGATATTTCAATCAGTCTGCAAGTCTACATGGAAGTACATGAGGGATAAGGAGATCACTGGGGTACAATTTTCATATCCCTAACACCTACTGGTACGTACAGTTTACTCCTTTTACATCATATTGTGACCTTTTTAAAAAAAAACCAAAATGAAAATAAAGATATTATTCAGTTTAAAAGTCTGCTGTCTATACAAGCCTCCCTGCTACTGTGACATCATCTAACTATAAAATGTGAAGTGTCATTCAGTTATATTTTTTGTAACATCAAAATTGACTATGCCAATAGGGAATACAGATATCCTACACCCTAAAGTAACTAGATAGATCTCTCCTACACCTACAGATACATGTAAGGGAGAAATACACATCCTACATTAGTACAGTTATAACAGTCCAAAAAAATAGGCCATTATCATTTACACATTTTCAAAACAATGGGTAGTATCAGTGACCAGGAATGCCCCTGATTACAGATCATGATTGAACATAAGGAATTACAAAGACAGGCACTAATACTAAACAGACATAAAACCTCCTATTCTCCAAAACAAAGAAGACTTGAGTCTTCAATTAGAGTATTAAAAAATACTGGAAGGTTCTTGCTAAAATTTTAATACAAACATGGCTATTTAATTTAGTATCAATATGGTTAAAATTCACTGGCTGCATACCAAGAAATTGATGAAACTAGCATGAATTGATAAAATATCAAAACACTATAAATAATGATATAAAAAAACCAGGCTGAGACTAGTTATGACTTATGTTTTGTGTGTGCATATGGGCATACCATGTCACAAGTCTACAAGCACTTTTCAATGAGAAGGCATTGGCAGCACAGCTGTTCACCATGTCAGATCAATTTAATAAAGAACAATGGGTATAAAAATAGAACCTACCAGTGACAAATGTATCTACATAATAAATAAATGTATCTACAGACATAACAAAATGATTAAAGCAGTTGCTATCAGTCCACTTTCACAAACACCTTTGATCTGGAAAATATTTTCTTTGCTTCATCTACCTCAGATAGTTTTTTCTCAATTTCTTGCTTTTGTGAACGAATTCGAAAAGTGTCCATTCTTAAAGGTAATGCTGACATTTCCCGTACCAGTTCTTCTTCCTCTGTAAATATAAAAAATAAAGTTTTAGTTAACAAACAATTCAGTGGTTAACCTTAGGCATTATTTACTCATCACATTAAAGCTACCCAAGGCCTTGTCGATAGGACCAAGAATGAAACAAAAATGACCTAAATGTGAAAATTAGCACATCAAATTACTATTAATATATGATGTCTATCAGTGTGGAACAGTTTTACAAAATAGATGTCCCAGTAAGGCAATGCTCATACCCGTTAGTGCACACTTCTACCACAGAGGAGTAAAACTCTCAGTAAGGAAGTGTGTATACCATTAAGTGTACACTTCTACCACAGAAATGTAAACCCCACAGTAAAGCATTGTGTATACCATTAAGTGTGCACTTCTAACACAGAAAGGCAAACCTCACAGAAAAGCAGTGTGTATACCTTTAAGTGTACACTTCTAACGCAGAAAGGTAAACCCCACGGTAAAGCAGTGTGTATACTATTAAGTGTACACTTCTAACGCAGAAAGGTAAACCCCACAGTAAGGCAGTGTGTATACCATTAAGTATACACTCCTACCACAGAAAGGTAAAACCCACAGTAAAGCAGTGTGTGTACCATTTAGTGTACACTTCTACCACAGAAAGGTAAACCTCACAATAAAGCAGTGTGTATACCATTAAGTGTACACTTCTAACACAGAAAGGTAAACCCCACAGTAAAGCAGTGTGTATACCATTAAGGGTACACTACCACAGAGTGAAATTGTGTATAGAACAATAATTGTGTTTCAAACACCATCCTTTTACTGTTCAATTTTTGAAAAGATGCCATGAAAGTTAAACATTTTTTAAGGCAAATGTTGTCCATGACCAGGTTTAGTAAAATGGCATATTGTGCCAAGTGGGGCACAAACAACCTTCTTTATCATTCTACAGACAAATTAAAAAAATATTCATTTTTGTAATTGAACATCTTGACTGGTGAATTACATTTCTCCCATGTAGTTAAAACCATTTTCCCCACAGTTCAGTCATACTTGTTTAAGTCAAAGTGCATAACATGCAGAAAGTTTTTGTGAAATCCTAACATCATTCCACCTACTTTTTATTAGCAGATTCAGTGTTGTGCGTCTCTCAGCTTCTGGCAGTGCTCTGTGGCCGGGAGGCATTTCTGGGTCTGGTATGTTGGCTATGCGATCTTCCTCGTCCTTTTTCCATTGCACTTTCCGTGATGCGAGACTAAGGACATAAATTACTGGATTGTACATCCCTTTACCTACTTTCAGCCATTAAACCTTAAGATATCACAAACATTATACAGCAAAAGTATGAATTCGCTCATATCTATTTGTCCAAAGATGGTCAATCTCAACATTTCCACAATAGTTTTATTTACATAACATGTTTAGTAATTTAAAAAAAAAACTTTGATATTTATATAACGCATGAATGGAAAAATATTCAAATTATGTGCAAAATATTTTCATGAATACCTGGTAAAGAAAATCTCAAATTTTTCCTAGCTTACATTTGTACTCAAATTAAGAGATCTTTCTTTAGAAGGTCCGAAAAAAATATTAAGACAAATTGAGACTTCATCAAGAAATAAAAAATAATTTATGTGTACAGGCTACACACACACTCGCTCAATGACCATTGTTCCAATAAACTAGAGTTATCATCCTTTGAATCCATTTGCCCAAGAATGCTCTAGATCTGAAAAAAATGATTTGAATATTTCCTTCTGTAAGGAAGGAAAAGGATTTTAAAGATTAATCTATTTCCCCTAATGAGCCCTGCCCGTCTGCCCCAGGGGGTCCACATCCTCTGTTTATGCAGAATTGAATTTTCTTTGCCAATGGATACTTTCCACTAAATTTGGTTTAAAAAATGTAATTTGTATGAAAGGACAAGGGAATTTAAGATTTACCTCCATTTCTCATACTGGGTTCTGCCCCACATCCCCTGTTCATATAAAGTTACCGTAGATGTGCATATAAAAATGGCAGGGTTATTTTTTAACAGCTTAAGTTCCTTGATAACAAATGGTTGGTTGATAGCTTAAGCAAAGAAATGCACTGGGTATGATCTCTTAGTTAGGGGAAAACAAAGCTTTTAGTTAACAGTAACTTTTTTTCAGTTCAACTATTCAAAATAGAAACACATTCTTTTAACAAGACTTACTATTTAGGGACCTCTCCAAATTTGTGCTTTGTTGTGAAATCCTCATTCCTGCTCTTCTTGAGGTCATCCAACGCTGTGAGACTCGGACTCCTCATTATTGGGGACCTCCTGGCATTTACACCATTAATCTTTATGAAGTCAAAGTTATTCCTTGTCATCTTGACCTGACAAAATTAGAAGTTGTGTGTTATGTAAACTAGTCCCTGGTTATTTGTCCACTACTTGATGGTAACAATACAGACCATTGTAATTTCACAAAAAGAAGTGCTGATGCATACACTTAACAACAATAGGCTGCTTCCATTCTTCAACGTTAACAATAGCTATTTAATGTTTCTTGTTTTGTACAAAAAATGATTGCCTTTATTTGTATTTAAGTGTTTATAAAACAAACACAAGCCTTTGATTGACTTGCCTATTATTTACATTACATACTATGTTAAGTTAGAAACCTACATCAGTAGCTGAACTTGCACGGGGAACTGTCAGTTTTTCCTCTGGTACATTGACTTCTGGAGAGCTAGGACGAGAGGGAAACTTAACCGACGGGCCTGAACGGGAATGTGCCCTGGTGAAACATGCAGATTGCGGTCTTGGTGCATCTGGCTCACGCTAAAATAAGCAAAAATCACACATTAATGTAGACAAAGTCAATAAAGTGCCACAATGATACATGTATGTATTTGAAAACAATGATATTTTTTAAATTAAATCTTAAAATCATTTAAAAGCATCAAGAGCAGAGATTAATTATTTCAAAACAATTGAAAGATATTTGTGGAACCTTTCACATGCCATTTCTTTTTCCACATCGATGAAATTGAGCATTTCCAGGAGCAACTATTGGCACTCAAAAACCTATTCTATTTGGTACAGACTGCACCACAAAGGTATACAAACCTCAATATCACCCTTCACTCGGGACGGAATATCACGGTACTTTTCTGACTTCCACAGTGCCTTCACTGGCTTGTGGCTTTCTGCTTCTCTTTCTTTACTTTTCCTCTGTATTTGTCTCATGCGTCGTACATTGTCCATGTAATGGTTTTTTGGTTTTGTTTCTGAAAAAAATATGTGAAAACTAATGTGCTTATTGCTCTTTTTGTAACTTCTTCACAATTTATGTGGAAACTCCTGAGAGCATCTCTGAGATGAATGTGGACTTGGTGCCCATTTTTTAACAGCTGGGTAGACTAAAACATCAGGGCAAAGTGTCTTGTTTAAGTCATAACACTGGTTCATTTGTCAGCATAATGCAAACCAACAGATACACTACCAAAAGTGATTTGCTGTCCTTGAGATTTGGTATTTATTTTTGAAAAGCAAATATATTTTTGAAACTATACAATTTTTTTAAAACAAGGCAACCAAGACAATAAGTGCACTGAGTGATAAATGACATCAATTATTTTATTTATACTGTGCTTGTAGTAATGTCGGTACAAGAAAATTGGAAATTCAAACTTGTATATGAGGTAATTTTAATGAACATGTATTTTTTAAAAGTATATTTTCTTTTGTATCATGAAGATTGGATATAAAGAAATGAAGTCTACAAAGCAGCAGCAAAAACACAATTTATAGTAATGGTGACCTTGTTTTTTACCCTTAAATCAAAATGCAAGTTGAAATGTGGACTCAACCGGAAGTTGGAACAAAAAGAATGGTTAAATATTTTCACATATTATTGAGGCATACCTTCTTTTTTAATTAAATTAAAACCAACTGTTACTAGTACTAATTTATCCCCTTGGTAATAACTAGAATATCTTAATTGATCAACTGTGGTTTAATGCAGTACTTTTGCCATATAAGTGTAGTAACTGAAAAACAAACTAATTTTGTCCTAACAGTTTGATTCTTAAAATATATACATCTAATGTTAATTATATTATAAATAAAGATGAAATTCAAAATTAGAATTATCCCTTACAGGGAGAATCAAATGAGCTAGAGTAATGATCGCCATTAAGTTCTTGGATGTCTTTACCAAACATGTACCTAGCTTTCCCACATGGGAAGATAAATATAAAGAGTTACTAAAAATATGATGAATTCATTTCTGTACAAATTTGCATGTGGTTGATAATTTGCCAAAACTGGGGATATTGATGGGGCCACAAAATGTTTTGCGTCCATCAATTTCATTACAGGTGGTATGAATCAGAGTTTTCATCATCTCCTTAGACTTCCTTAGATCTTTTAATAAGTATATCATGCACCAAAAATTGTTTATTTTACTTAAAGCTGCATCAGAATGTGATAATACAATGGTTCTCAAAAAGATACAACTATTACCTGTTCCATATTTTTTTGTTGAACCATATCCCTGACCATTAACAAGCATCATTCCACCTCCGCCGTGCATGATGACGTCTCTTTACGTAGTTAATATAAGTCAAATCTCTTTTAATCACATCACTGTACCATATCTTTGCATTCCCACAAAAGCCAGCTGTACAATCTGAAAGAAACAATACAAAACTTACATCATTTAAATGAAAAAAATATTGCATGTTTTTGTTGTAAATACCAAAACAAAAGGAGGGTTTACAGATCCAGAAGCATGCTGAACAGCATGAAATTGTGAGAGTGTTTTGGGCTCAACACTTGAAAACCTTCTTCAGCAAATTAAATACAATGTAATTCAGAAATTGATGACAAGAACTTGTGCAATAATATATACATGTGTACATATATGTTCCATTCCTCTGACCAACTAGCAGCTATTTCATTAGGTTTGGGTTCCAAAAAATACAATGTTGGCAAAAAAAAGGGTGGTGTTTTTGTAATATACATATATGCAATTTTTAGACATTTTCTTTCTGCTGGTAAGGATTTATGCCTCCCTTTAAAAATAAAGAATAGTCAAATGTTAATGGGGTAAATACTGCATATATATTGTTTGTTAAAGATAATTCATAAAAAGGGAGGAATCACAACGAAATGTTTTCCCCATTGCTCATGATAATCTTTTGACAGATATTACCATTAAAATTGTAATAGAGACGGAAAACTCTTCAGATTCATGCTGGGTCAGACAGGGATTCAAACTTAGGCCTTTGAACTCTAGTTGGAAGCTCTAACCAACTGAGCTACCTGGTCACAGGCACAAAATTATATACTGTATATATAATTTGTATATATATATACCGCTGAACACTTCCTTTCTATTTCTAAGTTTCACCTGGAAGACAACACCATTCACAACTTTGGTCCATTTAATCCTATGTCAAGCACACATATGGAACTTCAAACATGATTCAACTCCAAACCTCTTAATACTAGACAGACTCTTACCAACGGAGCTGCTACCAGCAGTCACCTATCTAGTACTTATATCAAATACTTGCCTCTCTGACGATATAATAAGATCCGGGTCGTTTTTGCCCGAAATACTGTTCACACTACAGGTTATTTCACCATAAATCCAGTTGGCCCAGTTGAAAGCTCTCATATAAATATATTTTTAATATATTTTTAAATAAAGATATAGTTTTAACTCATTCACCCCTGAAGACACATTTGAACTCCTCCAATTCAAAGGTTAAAATAGTTCATTATGAAATTTCAGGGGTGAATGAGTTAAGCAATATTACAAATGGTACATTCCTTTCATTTTATAGGTAGTTGGATTATGAGATACATATAGTATCACAGACTTAGATAATCTAAGTCTGTGATAATAGTAAGTTGGTCCTGACCACATAGCTTTACATGGTGATCTTCCCTTAGCACGGGTTTGGGAGTAAACAAAACACCCGCAATCCTCACCTGTGATCATAAAAAAAATACCATTACAAGTGGAAAGGTCTCTTTTCAATGAATCTATTAATATAATTACAAAAATAATGTAATTTTGTTATGCAGAATTAAAATTAACATGCCATTAGACACTACATTGCTGAACATATGTAAAAATAAGTAACTTTTACAGTTGACTGCAGCCGGGGTTCGATCCCCGAAGTTGTTGCATGCATGGAATATCAGAGACAGTGTTTTTCCCCTGCCCACACAACTCCAACAACCCAGGTGGAGTATAAAATGGTCTGGGGTGGATGTTGCGGTATCTGTGATGTAGCATTCAAGTGAGGTGGCACTATAAAAGATGCCGTTGGAAGCACGGTTCCACTACAAACCGAACACAATACATCTCCAGCACACACGCAGGCATATACACATAGGGAGATATTAGCCTTGTAGCATAGGACTAGTAGTTAGCGCCTGATAAGGCAGCTCCTGTGAATTCCTCGAAAAATGTATATCCTAATTGTATTAATTGTATATCTATGTACTGTAAAGCGCTTTAGAGTGGCTTATGTTAGCTAGGTAGGGCGCTATATCAAATGTTGTATATCATTATTATTTCATTCTAGCTGTCACACTTACAAAATAAAAGTTGGTATTAGTGTAACCTTTTAAAATGTTCTAAACGATTCCATTGGTGAGATAATAAAATATCTTTATAATTCTGGATCGGGTTTTTAGTCCGGGAACGGCGTACAAGATTTATGCCCCCTATCTTTTCGGCAAATCCCTACCAACAAGGACTTTTACAAATACTCTTTCTTCCCCCTAACCATAGTCCAATGGAACGCCCTCCCGTTAGGAGCTTGCAGCAGTCCATCACTTGACACCTTCAAGAAGGCAATCAGTGATACTCCCTTTGTTAGGCCATAGACTATGTCAGCATATTTTTAACTTCACCCCTTGTCATCATAGTTCACCTACCCGAATACACTATTTCTGGCTCTGTATTGGAAAGAGTTCCTAAAGGTGGCCAGAGTTGATATGACCAACACCGAATCAGAACTCTTTCCAAATACAGCTCAGTTTGAGTGTATGTTACTGTATATTAGGTAATCAATCTTCAAACTATTATTATCACCCCCCATCCCTCACCCCCCCACTCAAAGTCCATAATAGATCCGCTATTTTGTACAACAGGAGCTATCAACATCCGTAGAGGTTCCATAAAATATGCCCTTGTATGGGCAGTAGCAGGTCTAAACTTATAGACATTTCTTAGCACCAAATACTCTCTCATCACACTTTTCTTTCTTTCCTCTCCCTCTGCCTTATGCATGCACCAGTCCGCACTTTAAAAATTTCTATCTCGGTCACCACACAATACCTTTTAACATGCACAGACGCGCACGCTGCACATAATACTCGAAAGAGGGTGATGCAGAATAGATAGATAGATAGATAGCCTACCCCCGACCCCACCGCACCTGTCTATTGCTCTAAAGATGTTAGATTACAACTAGATTAAATTACATTGATATGCAATAAAAATCGTTTCGCAAACAAATGAAGCTGTCGTTTAAGATTGATACAAATAAGTACACAGTTTTTATGGGCGATACAACTTACGTCAAATAGGAAAAAAATACCACGGCATATTTTGTTTACATCTTTGCCCGGTGACTCAAGTCCAAACACAACATTTGACTACTAAAATCGACCTGTTCGTTGTGAAACTTTCAGCGCTGGTGTCATTTGAGTTAAAAGAAACAAGCACCGACATCCAAAAACGTAATTCACGATAATCAAATAACTAACTTACAACAAAAAGGTATAATACACAACCCGAGTTTTCAATGCCAAACGCAACGTCTGTCGTCCTCCATATTGAATTTTGCTTCAGAATCACGTGATTATCAAAGAAATTTCACAAACGGTTGCTATTTTCCACAAACAAATATAATTAAGAATATGATTCAAATCAGTTGAAAGTATTAAGTGAAAAATATATTTGTACTTCATCAAAAAATTGTACTTTAAACAATTCTCGTTGGAACGGGAATGGTCGTCGTCATGGATACTCAAACATCCGCTATCATGGACGACACAGGCAAAAAGTAGTAGGAAACGTCAACAAACATGTAGATGTGGATTTAGTGGCTATGCGTTTATAACAGCCACCAACGTTCGAGCGTTCTAATTATACGTGTTACTTGATAAACTATCATAATGTCGAGAGCAGCCGTTTCAAAATCACGGGCCGACAAAGGTGCCAAGCCCGGACCACCTGCACACACACCTGTGGTGGCACATGAAATCGTGCCTGGAAAATTTAATGACCAAGACTGGTACGATTCATCTATGAGACATGTTTCTGAGCATACATTATTACTTTTATAGCACACAAATTTTCCATTCATTTCTAATATTGTTGGATGAATTGTCATTGGTTTGTATTGTCATTCTTTATAGTTATTTATTATTTTAAAAAAGTAATTTGCACAGAGAAGTGCTGCTGTGAAATGTAGAATAGTATTATAGGTTATGAAACGTATCCCCATTTTCATACATTACTATGGGACATAGGGTAAGGACAATTACCGTTTGATACAATCATAGCTTAAATTCTCCTTTCCATGTAATATGTAATTATTACTTATACCAGCATTTCACTATATGTAATTAGGATGTCACTGAGAGTTTGCATCATGTGTCATTAATCAATATCTAAAATCTTACTTTATGGCAACAGCCAGTTAAATCCCATTGTAAAATATATGTGCCTCTGGTATATACTAGGAGTTCAGACATTTCTGTACTCGGTCATTTTTGGTACTAGTTATGTTTTGGTACTTTTTTAAATATCACTTTGATATTTTCTGCACTTGGACTGATGTTTAGACTTTTTACTTTTACTCACTTTTTGGTCTTGTGTGTTGCTGAGTTTATATTTGAAGATTCTTAACTAAAATGTACCAGAACTTCATAATCTGTGGTACCAAACTATACTGGGTACTGAAACCCCTTTTTTAAATTTGATTCAACAATTCATTTTTTCAGGACATTTATGGTGGAAAAAGATGGTTCTGAAGAATTCGTAGAGGATATTATTGATGAACTAGTGGATAATACTTTAGATGTTATATATGACAATTACATTGGACATCAGTTACTTCCTTTTACAGTCACAATGGCTAAGGATGCAATTTTACAAATAATTGAGGTAAGAATTATGGCATACACTCATTGACTAAATGAATCAAGGATGCATTTGAGAAAATGCTTTTAAAAAACATGCAATTTTAACCAGCTATAAACAATAAGATGTAAAACAAATACATGTACAAAATATACAGTTTTATTGCAAAATTATTTCTTCCGAGTGCATGCAACTTCTCAATAGGCATAATATCATTCCCATTTCAATGGTTTTGTAGTGGCAATTTTTATCCAGAGATGAAGGTGAGCAGGATGTAGAAACAGATCCAGGATGGATGCAAGATGAAGGTAATTAAAATTTCATACTTTTGTTTTAATTCTTTACTATATATAAATTAATAGCAGCTAGATCTATGAGAGGTGCCATTGTCAGTTAAGCAGTTCAAGCTTGTCATATACCTGGTACATCTGATCAGTAATTAATTAACCTGCATGTAGGAATTCAAAGTCGCAAATTGCAAATTATGTTTACTCATTGCTAGCTTTTGATTGTAAAAATATGAAATTTATAATATAGATACACATTTACTTGCAGATAAAATTAATTATCATTTCTGTTTGCATGGTAGAACCTGATCCTGCTGTAACAGACTGTTGGGCCCAGGGTTCTGTACCAAAAGCACTTGTTCCTGAAAGACCGATGACACCTGTTGAAGAGGAATTGGAAGAAAAAGTGGAAGAAACTGCAGTTATGTATGTATTTCATGTTTAAACTATTAACATAATTCATATGTGCTTGAAAAAAAATAATGATTTTGAACTTGGCAGAGCTATGATGGGTGACTTAAATATACACTTGGTTCATATATGATCATTTGTATGTTACAGAGAAGAGGAAGAGGAGAAGGTGGAGGAAGAGGAACCCCCAGAGCTGGCTGACAAAGTGTCTGATACAGAGGAGGGGGTGAATCAGGAGGAAGAACAAAAAGCCAAAGAAGAAGAAAAGGTTTGCCTATTGCTATTTTAGTTTATTTGCATGTCACATACATCTTGAACTACAGTCCATTTTATAAACCTTTTAAGAATACTAAATTGTGCACGGACACGAACACGTAACAGTATGACATTATGTAGCTTTTTATTAAGTTAGTGGAGTTGCATTGTATACATTATTACAGATCCAAGTTGAAGACGGTTTATCCTCTAAGAAATGACCTCTCTACAGTGGGCTATGCAGTCAAAAAACTCAGTAATCATAAAAAAAAAGTTTTATAATTGAAATGTTGAAGGACTTATTGGTCAGCTTATGATGTGATCCTTGTCCTGTAATACACATATAAAAGTTTGAAGTTCGAATGAAGTAAAAGTACCTACCAGAAGAATTTAAAGAACATTCAGTTTTTATGTCATTCATTTGAAAAAATTCTATAGAATCAGAAGAAGAGGACAAAATACAAACCATACACAGGAAGAGTAAAGGCAGGTAAAGGCTTAAACCAGATGACAGAGTCTTTGGAACAAACAGAAATGGCTATGATGTATGAAGAGTATGTGAAGTCACAGGAGTATGAAGCAGCAGATAAGGCCAGTGGACTCCTCAACATGCCAGTCTCATGTCACTCCATACTGAAGGTAAATGTGAAGG
Source organism: Mizuhopecten yessoensis (assembly GCF_002113885.1). Classification (NCBI taxonomy): domain Eukaryota; kingdom Metazoa; phylum Mollusca; class Bivalvia; order Pectinida; family Pectinidae; genus Mizuhopecten; species Mizuhopecten yessoensis. The sequence continues at coordinate 167,193 of NW_018405514.1, forward strand.
ATGACCATTCCAAAGTATCTGGCAGATTATACTATAGTTATGATTATGGTACCAGATTATAATAACAAACACTAAAACAGTATTCCTGATTTCTTAGATACAAATATATTAAAACGAACCAATTAGATTTTCCTTGATTGTTATAAGATAAAAGACAAAGTCTGCTTAACATGGTTTAAAGAAATTTCTTTTCAGCAGATTGAATGTTCATGTGAGTGTCCCCTGATAGAAAAAGAGTTTCTAATGATGACTAGTAATATTTTGCTCACTATTCAATTAAGGTTATGTATGTGAAATTATATTTAGTTTGTACATAAAATGTTGTCCTGTCTGCAGGTTCAAGCTGGTCGCCCTCCAGGCAATAAAGATGTCATGTATGATGACATGGGCAATGTCCTTGCAGTCATCAAGCTGAATCCTGAAAAACTGCCATCTCACAGGTAAAACTTGTCATTACACAGACATCTCAGAGGCAAAACAATTTAGTCATTACACAGACATCTCACAGGTAAAACAAGTCATTACACAGACATATAACAGGTAAAACCTGTCATTACACAGACATCTCACAGGTAAAACTTGTCATTACACAGACATCTCACAGGCAAAACGATTAAGTCATTACACAGACATCTCACCGGTAAAACAATTAAGTTGTAACACGGACATCTCACAGGTAAAACTAGACATTACACAGGTTACTCACCAATAAAACAACTGGTAAGTCACTACACAGACATCTCACAGGTAAAACTAGTTATTACACAGACATATCACAGGTAAAACTAGTTATTACATAGACATCTCACAGGTAAAACAAGTTATTACACAGACATATCACTAGTAAAACTTGTGATATCTAACATACTTTGTTTATATTTTCCCCTGGTCACAATGACTGAAGTGCTATGTACTCACTGACCTTTTCACTGATCAGTAATTGTTCCTGTTCTTCAGAGTGAAGGTGAAGTATCAGGTGGTAGACCCTGCAGTGGAGGCCGCCCAGACTAGACTGGAGGCCATGAGGCACGGTCGCTACATGAGTAGGGCCATCCAGCGCCGAATCAAACGCAACAAAGTAGAGGAAATCAAGCCAGATGAAGGTAACTGTATTAGATAACTGGCAGGTGCCATATTGTAAAGAAAAGGATGTTGGATGAGTTTCCTTTTGATATGATACCTGTTATGAAAACAATTTAATAATGATTTCACTTTTGTGAGCATTGGCGAACTAAAGATGAAAAACATTTTCAAAATGTTCATAAATATTATATCATCAATGTAACTCATTTGAAATTCTTTTTTATCATATGACACTGGCATGAACCACCATTACCAGGAAAAGTCCATAATTACCAATCCAAAAACTGAGTCTTGCAGGCTTCCATTTTGACATCATGATATCGCTCTGTTGTTTCTATTACGACCTCACAACCGAAGTGAAGTTGTTGAGGCCTATCAGAATGTCATAGTGCAATTACACATCAAAAGTAATGTAATGGAATAACACAGTAGTCGTATGATAAAAAAAGGGACCTCCCTGCTCTCCCCTACATAAAAAGTAGAGGGTACAGGCTCGAATACAAAGTCATCACAGTATACGGAGGGAGTTTATTTTTCACTTCTCATGTTCTTCTTATAATTTTGAGATAGATGGAATAAATCATTTTTAAATGAGTGGAATTGCATTAGATTGTTAATATTGGGATGTCACACATTTACTCTCTTCCTTCGGGAATAAATACAAAATGGATGGGATTTGTTGATTTATACACTTATCAAGGTTCTCCATTGCTAGGTGGGAGGTTGGATGAGGGGTAAAACACTAACAATGTCAGTCCTGTACATTCAGTTTTACACCACTGTACACGAATATATTGTTGAAGGTTTTCTATGGGGTAAATCAGTTCTTATAGTGAATCAAATATTTTAATTGGCATATAATATGTACAGAGTAGTTCATTTAACACAACACATGACTTTCTGATCAGCGGGACTGGTTTCGTTTTGATTGTGATGTCATTGTAGATACATTTGTATGACATCATGATGTAAATGGCAGCCAGGGCTCAGTTTTTAAATTGGTAATCATTCTGCTTTGGAATAGAATCTGGTGGACATGCGATTATTGATTCACTTATTTTGTTTTTTTTCCATCTTACCACAAATACCATCTTGGTACAGGAAATCGGTACAGCGTGTGGAAATATGAAGATCTGCTTGCGATTGAAATGTGTCAAAACTCGATGAAAAGAAATTATGTTGCTGTATCCACACATCCGACCCACCGAGAGCCAAGCTACACTTCCATTCCCTGTGGTAGTCAGACTGTCCACCTCACATCAGCAGTGGACAGCATCCCACACGGTGCTGGTTTAAAGCTGGATAAGAATCTACAGGAGGAATGTCTGATACATGCATTAAACAGCCCTAGTGCTCCTGTACAAAACCACACAGGTGACAGTGATAGTTATAGCGTTCATGATCTTGTATCAATGATCACAGACCTTCAAGCTGATGTCAAAAGACTTCATACAAAGTTAGATGAAATGAGTAATGTACCAAATGAAAAGCCAGAAATGGTTGAGTGTGGTACTCAAACAAGTCAAGCCGAAACTAGTAAGGACCTCCTTTATAAGACTTATGCTCAAGTTGTGTCTCAGAGTTCTGTTGTAGTGAGACAAGGAACACAGAGCAACCATACATTTAAACCATCGACCAACATTCTCTCAGCCTCATCTCCATCACCATTATTTGTGACAAAGGAAGTCGCCTCACATTCAACCCCACGATTGACAAAAACTGAAAGTCCCCAGAAGGCAGTTGGAGATGAAAGAAGAAGCCAGTGTTGTACTCTACTTGTTGGATCATCCATCCTCAGACTGGTAGAGAGAAAGAGACTTCAACTTAACATGGACGTCAGGACATACCGCGGAGCCAGGATTAATACAATAAGGGAGAAACTGCAAACAATGACAAACTATCATCGCATAATCATTCATGTAGGTGGAGATGATGTCTCCAGTAACCATAGTGAACAAACCATACAGAACGACTATAATGAGCTAACATCTCACATTAAGTCCTCAAACCCCGAAATACAGATAGTTTATGTGGCCATAACCCCAAGAACAGACTGTGATGTTATTCCCACAAACAGGACTCTTCAGGAAATGTGCAATGAACGTCATACACTTTTCATTCCAAGCTACAGAGTGTTTGTGGACAAGGACAACTTTCAAAGAAATGGACTTTTTAGTAGAGATGGTATTCATCTGACTAAATATGGGACAGCAGTGTTTCTAAAAAACATTGATAGATGTTTATCTCCTGGCATACTGAGTACTAATGATTCAAACTCTTCCTATTGTGAGGCTGTTTCATAATTACTGATGTATGCTGTACGTGTGTGACAATAAAGAAAATAAAAACTCAGTTAAGATGGTCTTTTTATGAAGCATTTTGAAAATTGAATTCTATTTTTCTTTGCAATATCTTCCTTTCTATGGAATCTACATTTGTAGGCAAAAGATCAAAATTTCCCATTAGTAATCTGAAATAAGGAATATAGATAATACTACGACCTGTACATTTAGTGCACTTCATTATGAAATTAACATATTTCAACTTCTGTAAATGGTTTTTTTTTTAAATACACCTTGTAAAGCTACCAAATTAAATATAATTTGTGTATTCAAGTATCAAAATCACATAATCCATTTCTGTTGAGAATTCTGTTCCTATGGATACAGACAACTAGTATGCCTGGCCTTATATCCATGTGGTACATGACATATAACATATACAACAGATTAATCTAATTCTAACAATGATAATGAAAATAGCTCAGGCAAGTAAACAGGGTATGTGGCATTCAGTATTGTAAGCAGGTATCAGAAAACCAAGGTTGATAGCATTCAGTAATATCAGGTGGTAAGGCAAACCAAGGTTGGTAGCATTCAGTAATACTTATTGGTACAGGCAAACCAAGGTTCACAGCATTCAGAAATATCAGGTGGTAAAGGCAAACCAAGGTTCACAGCATTCAGTAATATTTAGTGGTACAGGCAAACCAAGGTTCACAGGACTCAGTAATATCAGGTGGTAAGGCAAACCAAGGTTCTCAGCATTCAGTAATATCAGGTGGTAAGGCAAACCAAGGTTCTCAGCATTCAGTAATATCAGGTGGTAAGGCAAACCAAGGTTCTCAGCATTCAGTAATATCAGGTTGTAAGGCAAACCAAGGTTGGTAGCATTCAGTAATATCAGGTGGTAAGGCAAACCAAGGTTGGTAGCATTCAGTAATATCAGGTGGTAAGGCAAACCAAGGTTGGTAGCATTCAGTAATATCAGGTGGTAAGGCAAACCAAGGTTCTCAGCATTCAGTAATATCAGGTGGTAAGGCAAACCAAGGTTCTCAGCATTCAGTAATATCAGGTGGTAAGGCAAACCAAGATTCAAAGCATTCAGTATTATCAGGTGGTAAGGCAAACCAAGGTTCACAGCATTCAGTAATATTAAGTGGTACAGGCAAACCAAGGTTCACAGCATTCAGTAATATTTAGTGGTACAGGCAAACCAGGGTTTGTGGCATAAGGATGGTTAGGAGAAACAAAACCAAGCTACATTTGGTGGCATTTAGTATGCATAAGAGATAAGAGATACAAGTAAGCCTAAGTTGGTGACATTCAATATGTTAGGATCACTGGCATGGTTAGGAGATACAAGTAAGTCTAAGTTGGTGACATTCAATATGGTAAGATCACTGGCATGGTTAGGAGATACAAGTAAGCCTAAGTTGGTGACATTCAATATGTTTGGGTTAACTGGCATGGTTAGGAGATACAAGTTAGCCTAAGTTGGTGACATTCAATATGTTAGGATCATTGGCATGGTTAGGAGATACAAGTAATCCTAAGTTGGTGACATTCAATATGTTTGGGTTAACGGGCATGGTTAGGAGATACAAGTTAGCCTAAGTTGGTGACATTCAATATGTTAGGATCACTGACATGGTTAGGAGATACAAGTAAGCCTAAGTTGATGGCATTCAATATGGTAGGATCACTGGCATGGTAAGGAGATACAAGTAAGCCTAAGTTGGGGACATTCAATATGTTAGGATCACTGGCATGGTTAGGATATACAAGTAAGCCTAAGTTGGTGACATTCAATATGATTCGATCACTGGCATGGTTAGGAGATACAAGTAAGCCTATGTTGGTGACATTCAATATGGTAGGATCACTGGCATGGTAAGGAGATACAAATAAGCCTAAGTTGGTGACATTCAATATGTTAGGGTCATTGGCATGGTTAGGAGATACAAGTAAGCCTAAGTTGATGGCATTCAATATGGTAGGATCACTGGCATGGTAAGGAGATACAAATAAGCCTAAGTTGGTGACATTCAATATGTTAGGGTCATTGGCATGGTTAGGAGATACAAGTAAGCCTAAGTTGGTGATATTCAATATGTTAGGATCACTGGCATGGTTAGGATATACAAGTAAGCCTAAGTTGGTGACATTCAATATGATTCGATCACTGGCATGGTTAGGAGATACAAGTAAGCCTAAGGTGGTGACATTCAATATGTTAGGATCATTGGCATGGTTAAGAGATACAAGTAAGCCTAAGTTGATGACATTCAATATGGTAGGATCACTGGCATGGTAAGGAGATACAAATAAGCCTAAGTTGGTGACATTCAATATGTTAGGATCATTGGCATGGTTAAGAGATACAAGTAAGCCTAAGTTGGTGACATTCAATATGATTCGATCACTGGCATGGTTAGGAGATACAAGTAAGCCTAAGGTGGTGACATTCAATATGTTAGGATCATTGGCATGGTTAAGAGATCCAAGTAAGCCTAAGTTGATGACATTCAATATGGTAGGATCACTGGCATGGTAAGGAGATACAAGTAAGCCTAAGTTGGTGACATTCAATATGGTAGGAACACTGGCATGGTTAGGAGATACAAGAGAAACTTTCACTTTATTTGAAAATTTCTGCTAATGCTATATACATTTTGTATTTCATTGAGCAAGCATAAACATTGATACTCCCAATAATTTCTTTATTGCTGAATTTCAGCACTTTTAAATGTTCCATATTTCTACAAATGTTTCCCAAACAAGTACCAAAGCCATCTTTTGTCTATATTCAGATAAAAAAATTGTCACCAACAGATTAGATTATCAAATATATTTTGTTTTCCAGAATTAGAGAATGGATTTCAAAAAGATAAGAAAACGCCACTGCCTCCTCCTCTTGTAAGTATATTAACATAGTCAATGTGACACACTTTCAGTTAATTAATAATTACCGGTATGTAATTTAAAATTAAATGATGTAAAGATGTAATTTTTATATTTTGTGAATTCTGTTGCAATTGGATGATTATCAAACTGAAACTTTTTTTCATATCTGATGTCATTATATTCACATTGTTCTGTGTTTTGTGACATCATTAGTGATAGTTAAAATATATGCAAACACAATAATCAGTCTTTTCATGTGGTTAAACTGTCACAAATGTTAACATTGCAGACTGAAACCATGGAGATATCACCGGGAGTCACAGTGCGTGAGGGTGGCCGAATAAGGAGGGGACCTGCTCGGGTGAGTCTCATGTTCAGTAGGTCAGACATCTATAGCCTTGGAGGATACTACATGTCTCATTTCATAATTTCATTATTAAGTAGATCTGCTGTCTCCTAGCAGGTCGCTGTCCTAGATTTGGTAATAACCAGAACAAGTATCCGTTGTGCTGTTTGTAATCTATGTGAAATAAAAGTAAAAGATGTGTGAATATTATGTAGTGCAGTGAAAAATATTGAACAGTTGGAGTAATTTTCATGTTTATTGATTTGCAGTATGTACGAAAGGTGGATAAATTTACCGAAAGCCAGCAGTCGTTACGGCCCGTGGCTACCCGGACTACAGCTCCAACCATGGATGTGGCAGACCTGTTAGATAGACAAACCCCAATTCTACGAGTGATGAGAGACTCACCACCACTACCACCCATAGTGCCCCACCCCCCAGCACAGTCCAGAATATCCACGTAATCTGGGGCCATACACTCAATGCATTCAAATAGGAATACAAAATTACTCTTTGTCAAATAGCATGTAAGACAATGCTGGCACTTTAAAGAGTATGTCTCTTAAGTTCCAAGAGACTTTACAGGAATATTGCGATAAGTCATTAAGATAAATTTCATATCTATTTTCATGAATATATAAATGTTCATACCTAGAATACATTTGTGGAAAAATGTGATATGTTTGTAAATAAAATACTTGTAAAATAAACTTGTATTCACAAAGTTAATTACATGTATATTGTACATAGCAAGTATTTTATACAGATTCTAGTACAACTACATATTATTATGTACAGTTACAATGTATAAATTAACTATATGTACTATATTTAATTTGCATGTATAAATTAACTATATGTACTATATTTAATTTGCAGACAATTCTTTACAAAATATGCATAGCTTATATGAACTTGTGATATTAAATTAATTTATTAAATCTAATTGAGTTGACATCAGTTATCTTTTGATATTTTTTTATTTCGGTTTATTTTGGTGTCCTGATTTGTTACCTATGAAGTACAGGATAGGTGAGCAAACTCTCCAGGTCACAGGTTAAAGGCCATTCTGGTTCACTTTTGGAAAACTTCTTTTACATCATGTTTTAATGAAAACTCTTTCCTTAACTCGATAAATTTTATTATCTTTTTGGTAGAGTATCATAATGATTTTATTTCATGTGTTTAATAAAAAGGACTGTTAGAGTACACAAAGATGTACATGTAGGTTGTACCATATCCAAACCAAACATGTGTTGCTAAATATTCTTGACTGATTCAATGATTCGTTTAGTCAATAAAACATATGATAAGATATAGTGTTGCTTTGTGTGTATGTCTTGAGTAGGCGTTGGACTAAATAAATGTTCTCATTGTCATATACAACATCCTCTAGTTTCATGTGTTGTGTTTGCAAGGATTTGACAGCTGACGTTTGATTGAAAATTCCATTTTGATCCTACACTAGCTACTGTCTGAATGTACAATACAACTGGTGACACCTGCCAGTATCATCCACAGTGAAATACAACAGTGAAATCAGCCAGAACAATACTACAGTGAAACCAGCCAGTACAATACTACAGTGAAACCTGTCAGTACAATACTACAGTAAAACCTGCCAGTATCATCCACAGTGAAATACAACAGTGAAACCAGCAAGAACAATACTACAGTGAAACCTGCCAGTACAATACTACAGTGAAACCAGCCAGTACAATACTACAGTGAAGCCTGTCAGTACAATACTACCGTGAAACCTGCCAGTACAATACTACAGTGAAACCTGTCGGTACAATACTACAGTAAAACCTGTCAGTACAATACTACAGTGAAGCCTGTCAGTACAATACTGCAGTAAAACCTGTCAGTACAATACTACAGTGAAACCTGTCAGTACAATACTACAGTAAAACCAGCCAGTACAATACTACCGTGAAACCTGTCAGTACAATACTACAGTAAAACCAGTCAGTACAATACTACAGAGAAGCCTGTCAGTACAATACTACAGTGAAGCCTGTCAGTACAATACTACAGTGAAGCTTGTCAGTACAATACTACAGTGAAACCTGTCAGTACAATACTACAGTGAAGCCTGTCAGTACATTACTACAGTGAAGCCTGTCAGTACAATACTACAGTAAAACCTGTCAGTACAATACTACAGTGAAACCTGACAGTACAATACTACAGTGAAACCTGTCAGTACAATACTACAGTGACGCCTGTCAGTACAATACTACAGTAAAACCTGTCGGTACAATACTACAGTGAAACCAGCCATTACAATACTACTGTGAAGCCTGTCAGTACAATTCTACAATGAAGCCTGTCAGTACAATACTACAGTGAAATCAGCCATTACAATACTACAGTGAAGCCTGTCAGTACAATTCTACAATGAAGCCTGTCAGTACAATACTACAGTGAAAGCTGTCAATACAATACTACAGTGAAGCCTGTCAGTACAATACTTCAGTAAAACCTGTCGGTACGATACTTCAGTAAAACCTGTCGGTACGATACTACAGTAAAACCTGTCGGTACAATACACTACAATACATACAAGATCTAGGGTGGTGATATTTGGCAAGTTGCATGCTAGGATGAAGGGCTATGAAATTTGTTCAAATAAATGACCTTGTTAGACTTTCAAGGTCACAGGGGTCAAATGTGTAAAAATCGTTTAACAGGTTCTTTTCAAAGATACTGATATTTTGTAGCTTTATTTAGGTGCACTTTTAAGGTTACAAGTGATTTATACCAGGTATGCAATGCATGCCCATTGGGCCTCTTGTTTTGGCTACAAAATCATGTCAGATAGCATTCAGAGTTGTAGGAGACATTTTGTACTACCGGTATGTTAAGTGTTGGTACACTTAAGTTTCACTGAAGCAGAATTTCTCTGTACTGCCACTTTTAACACCACCATATAGTGAGGAGAGAGCTACACAACTCAAAATACAATTGACATTCACTTACACAAATTTATTTCATGTGAACATTAAAATTAAAACCAGCATAAATATTTTGATCTATAAAATTCTATTTGCAATTAAACCTTATGAAACGTTGATACCAGAGGTATCAAAAAGCATTCTGAAGTTGATTAAAGGAACATTTGACAGCGATAGCTGCATTATAGTACAATGAAATGGCTCAATTCACCCTTTGGATCAATGTCCCAGCTTAAAAGTAGTACAGTATATGTTATCCACATACACATCCCTACTGTAACAAGATACAAGACATGTCAAAAGGGGAAAATTGGCACACTGAAAATGTCCACTTCACAGTTGTAATAAAATGGCTTACTACCGCTATACTAAAACATATAATACACTTATGTAATTCTACACACAACCAGTTACATTTACTTACCCACCTAAACATCCAAACAAACAGCCACTCGTTACCACATCAATCAGTATTTAACAATTCACAACAGTCACACTACACATTGCTATCAACATTTTATCATTTACACACCAGTACAAAATCTCACTCCATGTACTCCATCTACCTCCATTAGCGTCCTGCTCCTTCCTACTTAATGTACTATAGTTGTATTTATACATAATAAGTTACACGATAGAGTAGCTTATATCTGGATCTGTAAGGTTCACTCTGTCAGGTTGTAGCAGTTTTTATAAATAAACAGATGAATAGGTTGCGTCTGCGATGATTCCCTGTTTTATAATGTCAGTACTCAATACTGAAAGCTGGGCATTCAGTCTTAAACAAAACCACTGATTTCTAACATTTATCACATAGTGCTACTGTATCACGTGTTAAAATGGCAATGATATTTTCACACTTAGAGCGAGAAAAGTATAGTTTGTTAATTGTTATGTTGACAATATCACTACATATTGATATCACCATTTCATGAAAGGTCAAACATAGAAATTTGAGCTGCATATCATACTTGATTTCCTTCCGTATTTTTGAAGATCATTTTCACCTGCTGAGTTGAATAGAACTTTGAGTAGAAGTGCCAAATTGTGGTCTACATTTGACGTGAAAATGCAACCACCTCATCAATTACCCGTTATGCAGTAAACAATTAACTAGAATCTTTCTCCAAAAGTAACACTTTCCTAAACAGGAATGAATGGTTGTCCCAATAAGTACCGTGCTCTCATCCATCAAGCATATAGCGGATTTTGTCCGTATTTTTCCATAAGCAGAAAACAGAAGCAAGTCCAAAACCAATAGCACCTCCCCTGAGCATTTTCTTATAACCATCTGTAATATAAATAACATAAATTAATAAACAGATGAAATCTGAAGAAGTTCCTAGGAAACATTCACACAAAACTGATGTCCTGTCAAGTACAGTGAAACCTTGATATATGTTTCATTTCATTAGCAATCTCACCTATTGCCACAATTGATTAAGTGTGTGTTTTCTTTTTTCTCTTGGTGGCTGTGTAACAAATCTTACAGTAGTGTGGTCATACAATGAACATTTAATCTGCCCATTCCTGTTTTTCAGTAATTTATTAGTGTTTGGTTTCACTTCTCCTTAAGACCAGTGAACTTGCTATTCAGCTTGTGTAGCATAGTATCAGCAAAGTAGAAGTTACAAGGGCTTCTCTTGAGAGACTAGTTTTTCTACCAGTAAAAAGTTCACTTAAAATACACAATGGTTGCTCATTACAGATTTGTTGTTTGTTTCTGATTATGAATATATGTAAAATCACAGTCTTTAAACTTAATAGTCTTTCTTTGGAGCAAGTTTCAGCAGGAACAGCTACTGTAGACTTACCAGCCATTCTGTATAGAGCTCCTGTGGCGGTGGCTGATGAGAGGATGTTGATTTCTCCTTCCACTCCTGTGGATTTAGCCACTACTATTCCTAGGATACTGTACACTACAGCTAAAACACATACAAAATACTTTTACTTTCAAATAAACTTTGGATACTATGAAATGTGTAGTTTTCTTACTTTCAATCTTAAAGCTTTTCATGGTATGGATTTTTTTCTCATTTTCAATGATACTACAATATCTATGTTTTATAGTGTGCCCATACAATAGTGTGCCCATACAATATCTATGTTTTATAGTGTGCCCATATGTTCTAGCATGCATAATTTCATAATGATTTAGTAAATGTTAAAAGTTTGAACTTCCCACTGCTCAAAATTTTCCACTTTTAGGACATACATGAAAAGTAATCAACCTAAGACCCTAATGGATCAGTTGTATTCACCTAATATCAATTGTACATAACTTAAATTTATTTTGTAATATCACCACACATGTTACAAATAGAGTATGTTTGGAAATCTATGAATGCATGAATTTCGATAGTGATGTATGTACAACAACAAAACAATAATCCAAGAATTGGAAGTTAAAACTTTGCAAATACAGTAGAAGATGTTTTTTTTTAATTAATTTTGTGTATCACCCTAGTCTGTTATTCCCTGACAAGTACCTGATTGTAGCACTTTATCTACCCACCGACAAAATACAGGCGAGTTTGGTGTATATTGACCAATTTTAGCGTGATGGATTACCTGTTTACCATGGGATGACCTCATATACAATTACATTTAACTGTTCTCATATATACACTATACCGAACAATCATAACCATGGTTCTATACATTGCATTGGACTGTCAAACCCATAGTTCTATACATTGTACTTAATTGTCATACCCCTAGTTCTATATATTACATTGGACTATCAAACCCATAGTTCTATACATTGTACTTAATTGTCATACCCCTAGTTCTATACATTACATTGGACTATCAAACCCATAGTTCTATACATTGTACTTAATTGTCATACCCCTAGTTCTATATATTACATTGGACTATCAAACCCATAGTTCTATACATTGTACTTAATTGTCATACCCCTAGTTCTATACATTACATTGGACTGTCATACCCATAGTTCTATACATTACATTGGACTATCATACCCATAGTTCTATACATTGTACTTAATTGTCATACCCCTAGTTCTATATATTACATTGGACTATCAAACCCATAGTTCTATACATTGTACTTAATTGTCATACCCCTAGTTCTATACATTACATTGGACTGTCATACCCCTAGTTCTATACATTACATTGGACTATCATACCCATAGTTCTATACATTGTACTTAATTGTCATACCCCTAGTTCTATATATTACATTGGACTATCAAACCCATAGTTCTATACATTGTACTTAATTGTCATACCCATAGTTCTATACATTACATTGGACTGTCATACCCATAGTTCTATACATTACATTGGACTATCATACCCATAGTTCTATACATTGTACTTAATTGTCATACCCCTAGTTCTATATATTACATTGGACTATCAAACCCATAGTTCTATACATTGTACTTAATTGTCATACCCATAGTTCTATACATTACATTGGACTGTCATACCCATAGTTCTATACATTACATTGGACTATCATACCCATAGTTCTATACATTGTACTTAATTGTCATACCCCTAGTTCTGTATATTACATTGGACTATCAAACCCATAGTTCTATACATTATATTAAACTGTCATACCCATAGTTCTATACATTGTACTTAATTGTCATATCCATAGTTCTATACATGACATTGGACTATCAAACCCATAATTCTATACGTTGCATTGGACTATCAAACCCATAGTTCTATACATTGCATTGGACTGTCATACCCATAGTTCTATACATTACATTGGACTGTCACACCCATAGTTCTATATATTACATTGGACTATCAAACCCATAGTTCTACACATTACATTGGTCTGTCATACCCATAGTTCTATACATTACATTGGACTGTCATAACCATAGTTCTATACATTACATTGGACTGTCATACCCATAGTTCTATACATTATATTAAACTGTCATACCCATAGTTCTATACATTACATTGGACTGTCATACCAATAGTTCTATACATTACATTGGAATGTCATAACCATAGTTCTACACATTACATTGGACTGTCATACCAATAGTTCTATACATTATATTGAACTGTCATACCGATAGTTCTATACATTACATTGGACTATCAAACCCATAATTCTATACATTAAATTAAACTGTCATACCCCTAGTTCTATATATTACATTGGACTATCAAACCCATAGTTCTATACATTATATTGGTAAGTCATACCCCTAGTTCTATACATTACATTGGACTGTCATACCCATAGTTCTATACATTGTATTTAATTGTCATACCAATTGTTCCCAGAGCCTGTCCATGAAACGCTGCCCGCTTTCCAACTGTATTAACCCAGCTGTGAATATGAGAGAACGACAAATTTTATAATCTTGCAACTAATACAACAAGAGTACCGCGGGGCGGAACAAAATACGCCAGTCGAATGCCATATAGTATTATATACTTTCTTACATTGAAATAAGATCTACATCATTCTAAGAGTGGTTAGCTGATATGCTATAAAAAAAAGTAGGAGAAAATCTTCAGACAAAAAATCAAATACTGAAATGAACAAAGGGCAATAACTTTTGGCAAAATTGTCGAATCATAATTCTTTTAAGGGAGACACAACTTCATATCATGATTATCATGTATACCAAGTTTCAAAGAGATAGGTCGAAAAATGTAGGAGGAGATCTCCGGACAAAATTCAAATACTGAAATGAACAAAGGGCAATACCTTTTGGAAAAATTGTCGAGTCAAAATTCTTTTACAGGAGACACAACTTCATATCATGATTATAATGTATACCAAGTTTCAAATAGATCGGTCGAAAAATGTAGGAGGAGATCTCCGGACAAACAAAGTTTACGCCGGCCGGCCGGCCAACGCCATACCATAATACTACCGTCAAATTTGACAGTCGTATAAAAATGGCATTCACAGATTGTTTTATGAAGCTTTTATATGAACCAAGTTGCCCTTCTAGATCTGTACATTATCATAACATTAATTTCAAACTACTCAATATTACTGATAATTAAACAAAACTATTGTTTGATTTAGGAAATAACTAATATAAAACCGAAGATTTTTGATAGTGTGAATATTGGCACGACAAATATAACTGATAAAATTGAAATCCTTCCCTGCCCATACATTCCCTGGTATGCCACTGTGCTCTGCTACTTACTCTGTATATCTAATCCTGGCTGTCACATCAGTCTGCCCATGTTTCTTCCACAGATACGTTGCATTCAAAGTTCCATATAAACCACCTGCACAATCAATGTCATGCCAATATACAATCAATGGTAGCATAATTGTTAGAATTTCAAAGAGCTTGTAAGTAAAGCCAATTTGCCAACTCTCCTAGTTCCTACTTAGGAGGGAGAGTCCTTATTTTGAACTGTTAAATTTAATATTTTCACCAGTGAACTTGCTAAACAACTCCTATATTCTATGATCTAACGATATAATCTGAAAAACTCAAAAACTGTTACTGGTTATTTTGTCCCTAGGGGTTTATTAAGACACATTTTATTAATATTTTTGATTTTTCAGAATGCAGAATCTCCCCATAGACGTTTCAAAATGTTGACAAGTATGTTAAGGGATTGCAATAAGTATTAAAAATAACAGAGCAATTACAAACTGTTTTCTTTCTATAAATTCAATGCTTTATGACTTTCTTAGAAAATTTCTGAATCCTTGAAAATTGTAAAGATACAGTTGCTTAAATACAACTTTCAGTAACAAAGACTTCAAAGCATTAAGATAAAATAAAAATAAGTCCCAAGGTATATTTTTGTCGGTAACAGTATTATCCCCACCTAAAAACAGGAATATATAGAGACAATCTCTTACCTGCAAGAACTGCACCACCTATTTGTGAAAAGGCTACTTCAAATCTGCCTCTCTGCTTATCAGCTCCCTCAGGAAATATAAATTCTGCTTCACCCTGCAACACAAAGAATAACTTGAGAGAAAGGCTGGTATTCTTATCCCAATGTTGAGTTAAAATAATGCAATTCAAGCTCTAGAACAATGGACCAAATAACACACTTAGTCAGAACAATGAGTTGTATCATTTCATATGGACCAAATAACACACTTAGTCAGTACAATGAGTTGTAAAATGCATCATTTCATATGGACCAAATAACACGCTTAGTCAGTACAATGAGTTGTAAAATGCATCATTTCATATGGACCAAATAACACACTTAGTCAGTACAATGAGTTGTAAAATGCATCATTTCATATGGACCAAATAACACGCTTAGTCAGTACAATGAGTTGTAAAATGCATCATTTCATATGGACCAAATAACACACTTAGTCAGTACAATGAGTTGTAAAATGCATCATTTCATATGGACCAAATAACACGCTTAGTCAGTACAATGAGTTGTAAAATGCATCATTTCATATGGACCAAATAACACACTTAGTCAGTACAATGAGTTGTAAAATGCATCATTTCATATGGACCAAATAACACGCTTAGTCAGTACAATGAGTTGTTTCATTTCATATGGACAAAGTGTCTAAGTCATTAACAGGCCAGGAATTTTCTCAAATTTCCCGATACTAAAAGTTAACTTATCATGTCAACAAGACTTTTCACTCATTAGGTCATACCTTGACAGAGGAACCGATTAGTTTTTAAAATATAGTTGCAACATGTTACATACATACATTGTGAAATGAGTAAAATTTCATTTGATTTCTGGACAGTAATTTAATTCAGTTTGGAAATAGTTTAATGACATTTTGAAAAGCGACCATAGGTTATTGTACCTTAGAACTGTTAACATTATATATGGGACAATTAAGGTGACTCAGTGATACCATTGACGAACAGTTCCAATATATAAAGGTTTTGTGGTACATTTGTCCAGCCATTGTTTGACAAGTAAATAATACAGTAATTTAAATAAGGTAAATAAAGAAATTATGATCACAGAATATATACCTGGCAATGACTGTTAACTATTCTCATCAGCATTACTGTCAAAAGCTTATATTCATAAATGACGGTTTAAATACCATTTTACTGGTAGCATTCACATTCGTACAAAAATGGACTTCACTTATCTGCCTTAAATATATATACTCACTGTTTTAATATAACTAGGGTCAAAGTTCATATATGGTGACATAACCCCAGCTTGGCCTGCCGTGACTGAAATGGAAAACAAAAGAAAATCATTGGAAAGCAAGGTTATATACTTCATTTCTGTTTCTTTGTCAGATTTTCATCAAATAGAGTTGTTACCAGTTTTTTCCCACAAGTTTTGGGTATTATTTTCCTTTATTCATTTAAGTTATTTTTTTAAAGTTAAACTACAAACAATTTTCCAAATCAGAAATACACTGGTTTATTGATCAAATCTTAATCAAAGGATGGTTAACATATTTCTTTATTGGTTTGTTAGTTAATATTTACAGTTGATAAACTATTTGAGAAACTTGCCCTAATTTGATTGATTAGGCAAACTTTAAAATCATCAACACACTACAAATACAACTGGAGTCTGGTTTTCATTATACATTCTGTATTAAATGTCACACTTTGTAAGATTCACAATGAGCCATCATCATCAAACAGGGATTACAAAAAATGTGCAAGTGTATCATTATCATCAATGACCATGAAAATACTAGAACTGTAAGCCAAAGGCCAACTAATACCCCCGGCTCCTATATAAACCAGAACTGTAAGCCAAAGGCCAACTAATACCCCCCACTCCTATATAAATGAGAACTGTAAGCCAAAGGCTAACTAATACCCCCGGCTACTATATGAACCAGAACTGTAAGCCAAACGCCAACTAATCCCCCCGGCTCCTATAAAAACCAGAACTGTAAGCTAAAGGCCAACTAATACCCCCCCCGACTCGTATATAAACAAGAACTGTAAGCCCAAGGCCAACTAATACACCCCACTCCTATATAAAAAAGAACTGCAAGCCAAAGGCCAACTAATACCCCCCCCTCATATATAAACAAGAACTGTAAGCAAAAGGCAAACTAATACCCCCCACTCCTATATAAATAAGAACAGTAAGCCAAAGGCTAACTAATCCCCCCGGCTCCCATATAAACCAGAACTGTAAGCCAAACGCCAACTAAGACACCCGGCTCCTATATAAACCAGGACTGTAAGCTAAAGGCCAACTAATACCCCCCCCGACTCGTATATAAACAAGAACTGTAAGCAAAAGGCAAACTAATACCCCCCGATCCTATATAAACCAGAACTGGAAGCCAAAGGCTAACTTATAACCCCCGCTCCTATATAAACAAGAACTGTAAGCAAAAGGCAAACTAATACCCCCGACTACTATATGAACCAGAACTGTAAGCCAAACGCCCACTAATACCCCCGGCTCCTGTATAAACCAGAACTGTAAGCCAAACGCCAACTAATACCCCCGGCTCCTGTATAAACCAGAACTGTAAGCTAAAGGCCAACTAATACCCCCGGCTCCTATATAAACCAGGACTGTAAGCTAAAGGCCAACTAATACCCCCCCCTCATATATAAACAAGAACTGTAAGCCAAAGGCGAACTAATACCCCCGGCTCCTATATCAACCAGAACTGTAAGCCAAACGCCCACTAATACCCCCGGCTCCTGTATAAACCAGAACTGTAAGGCAAAGGCCAACTAATACCCCCCACTACTATATAAACCAGAACTGTAATCCAAAGGCCAACTAATCCCCCCGGCTCCTATATAAACCAGGACTGTAAGCTAAAGGCCAACTAATACCCACCGCTCCTATATAAACCAGAACGGTAAGCCAAAGGCTAACTAATACCCCCGACTACTATATGAACCAGAACTGCAAGCCAAAGGCCAACTAATACCCCCGGATCCTATATAAACCAGAACTGCAAGCCAAAGGCCAACTAATTCCCACCACTCCTATATAAATGAGAACTGTAAGCCAAAGGCTAACTTATACCCCCCGCTCCTATATAAACCAGAACAGTAAGCTTAAGGCTAACTAAGGCATTGCATTACAAAGCAATCCAGTCACCTTCCAGTAATCATTTCTTTATTGGGTGAGCTGTACACTTATTTAAGCATATATATATAGGTCACTCACATACTTCCTGTACCCCCTATTAATGCCAAAACATTTGGAGAAGTTGTGCAGGCTAGCATTTTTCAACAAAGGGCATAAGTCGGTAAGAAAGGTCAGAAGAATTTATTTTTTATCCGAAAGCACAATATTAGATGATAGTTTTCAGTTGAAATTGGCCTCGTAGATTTGGAGGAGTTGTTTGGACAAGGATTTTTTAACTAAGGGCAAACTTTAACTTTGTAAACAAGAGGCCCGATGGGCCTGCATCGCTCACCTGGTATTAATCTCACACTTGTAATCTTAAAAGCGGACTAAAATAGAGCTACAGGCAGAATATCAGTGTTTGATTCATAAGAACATATTAAAAGATTTAAAACGATGACGCCTGTGACCTTGAATGTCGAACAAGGACATTAGGTTGAAAATGGGTCAATGTCATTCATTTGAACAAACTTGGTAGCCCTTCATCCCAGCATGCTACAGGCCCGCTTTCAGTACCCTGGGCCTTTTGGTTATTGAGAAGAAATGGTTTGAAGATTTTAAGACATTTGTCCCCGTCACCTTGAAAGATGGTCAAGGTCATTCATTTGAACAAACTTGGTAGCCCTTCATCCAAGCATGCTACAGGCCCAATATCAGTACCCTGGACCTTTTGGTTATTCAGAAGAAGTTGACGACGGACGGACGAAGGACGCCGCACCATGCCATAAGCCATACCATGCCTAAAAATTGACACCGGACAGAGGACGGATGGGGGATGGATGCCGCACCTCTGCCCCGGCCGGGTATTAAATCGATCTCATGCCTTGTAATTGCAGCAAGCCCGGTGTGAATCACACCAGGGCGATTTTAGAATTAATTGACAGCACATTGGTCAACATCCATAAATAAGGTTGTAGTATGAACTATTTCTGTTGATATCCTGCACAACATAAAGTTAAACTCTGCCTAAAATGTCGTTAAATTATCAAGTAAACGTAGCAAGCGTAATCGAAATCTGAATTGACAGTCTGACTGCCTTTTTTCATCTCCTTCTACACATGTCTTATCTAGTTTTAACACAGGGTCCGGGTGGTAATCTATTTGCTTAAAAAGTTTGTTGACACTTCAAACAGAGATTGATAAAATATATTCAATAGACGAAAGGCACAGAGTGAATCTGATGAAATGCTAACAGCTTAGTTACGTCAATGTGACATTGGTCAAAGACGAAGTAAATGTATAGTGTCAATTCGTTATTAATTGTTGTACTACAGTACATTTATCATTAATTATTACCTGGTACATTAAGAGTTGGGTCTCCCGCTGAGTATGGAGCGAAAAATCTTGATTTGTTTCGTTCTTGATCCATTTTAGTTTATGTAAAAGTCTAATAGAAGTGAATCTCGAACATGTGGGCATTTACACCGGAAGTTGTCTTTTACGGAATAACTCGGGTGTTTTCTTTCACACAATGGTAAAAAAGCAGATAGTTACCGAATAAACTTTTCATCATTTAAGATCATTTGAGCTAAAACAAGAATTATATTTCAAGGAACGCTACTCAAGATTATACAAACTTATTTCTAGACCTACATTTAACGTAAGATAAAAATAGAATATTTAAGTATTCCACTTCCTGTTTGTAAGGGTCAGGGTTCAAGGCTGACAAGTATCTCCACATGGTTCCGGTTTTGCTGTGTTTGTTGTTAACAGGTAAAACTCTATCTCTTATTTGTACCATGTCTCAACAGCAAGTTTAACATACACGCATGAGAATGATAATTTAATAACAAGGTAAATATTACAATATAAATATTTTTTAACAGCATGGCCAAATGATAGTATTACCTTGATTACCAGTACTGTAAAGTAGCAACTACACACATTGAGACCTGAGCCTCATGAGGATTATAATAGTCACAGTGGCAATTATGTCTCAAAAGTATTATCGTGCCGATAAAACCTCCAATACTCTTTATGTAAACAGGGATGTATATCAATACAGGTCAAGTACACCCTGCCGATTGAGCTATATGAGTCCTCAAGGATCTATACTGGGGGCCTCTTCTTTTTAACATTTTTATCAATGACATGTTTTTATATGTAAAGTCATCAAAATTGTACAATTACGCTGATGACAACACTGTAAGTGATACAAACAGAGACCCACAAGTTTTAAAATCAAATATAGAAAAAGATTGTGTACATTTAATGGAATGGTTTGAATCAAATCATATGAGGGCAAATCCTGAAAAGTTTCAAGCTATATGCTTAGGAAAGAAATCTGTTGATATTTTTAAATCTTTTAATATTGGAAATGTAAACATTGAGCCAGAAGCTGTAGTTATACTCCTCGGAGTACATTTTGACTCCATGGTAAATTTTGAATTTCATGTCTCCGAACTATATGTACAAAAAAGCCTCACGACAACTAGGTGTTCTGAAGCGCTTAGGCAATTTTTGACGAAGCAAGGTAGGAGTGTGATATACAACTCTTTTATTGTCTCAAATTTTAATTACTGCCTTCTAGTTTGGCATTTCACCAGTATGAGGAGTGTTAAGAAACTTGAAAAGACACAGGAGCGTGCTCTTCGTTTTATCCACAATGATTATGTCTCCTCTTTTACTGATCTTTTAATATTGTCCAATGCAGATTATTTACATGTAAGAAGACTTAAGGATATGGGATGTGAAGTTTTTAAAAATCTGAACAAACTTTCTCCTGATTACATCCATGATCTTATAAAACTTAAGTCTTCAAATCATAAACTAAGACAGGAGAATTCGGCAGAGGTGCCTAGAGGTGGTTTTTTTTTTTAATCCACACTATGTTAGTGTATATCATGTCAATTTTTACCCTTTGCTATAGTAGCATGTATGTATAATACACTTGCATAGATTACAGATAGTATTTTAACATTCACTGTAGAAACTCATCGTTCATAAATATATGTGTCAAACCTCTGAATTTTATATAATAATAGGTATACATAATATAAATAAGTGTCAAGCCTTGTGATAATATTTAAAAATCAATTGTGCAATTGATTCTAACTTACATGTGATATTACCGTGTATTTTTCTGTAATGAAAAAATGGTCTGCTATGCTATTTATATTAACTCATTACTACTAATACTATTATTACATTATGTTATTGTTATTTTATATACTTGTGTTTGTCGCAATAATAGCTCTCAAGAGCTAATATTCCATGTTGATGTGTATGCGACTCTTAATAGAGCTTCTTGTATCTTGTATCTTGGGTAATAACCTATATTTGGGGAACAGTTACCCATCTGAGTAACAATTTTATTACTGAAATGGGGAATAAAGTAAAATAAAAACCCACCAAGTTCTTTTACATATTATAAACAAAAAAGGGTGCCTTCTTTCAACATAATCAAATAAAAAGTACAATGAGCTTCAATTGTGCATAAAAATATGTTTATTCAGTTTTCTAAATTTTTGTGAACATGACAAAATGTATCACCTCCATTGCTTATAGTGTGTTGTAGAGTAGCTATACTAAATAGCACAGAAAAAAATCATGCTTACCTGTCACATTTGCACTGAATGGCCCCATTGCCTACACACTGAAGTCAATGCAGAACAAAGTCAGTGATATGGTTTGTCCTTTTCACAAAACGTTAGACATCAGAATTGATACATTTTTGTGCACAAATGTACTTCATTGTGTTATTTATTGGATTTAGTTGAAAGAAAAACGCCCTTTTTTGCTCCAAGTGTTTAAAAGAACTTTGTGTGTTTTTATTTCACTTTATTCCCCATTTCAGTTATAAAATTGGTACTGTTCTCCAAATGCAGGATTATTACACCCTGAGCAGTCGGTACGCAAACGTAACAGTACTCAGTAGCTACTGGTATGTTTACCTGTACATATTTTGAAAAGTAAGGGAGACAAATCTGCAGAGTAAACGTCGGTTTACCACGACCGCGTAAATTACACCCGCACGTATAGTTTTGACCTTCGAATCGCATAATTTTCACCCTGCGTAAATAACCACATTTACAGTATGACAGCTACACTAATTAACTCAACCACCACATAAACAGAGGTCAATCCTATCCAACAGCACTACCAGTAGACCACATGTTACTAGCTCCCTATAGATCCATAGCTTACCATTATGTATTGATCCCTTAATACACATACAGTGATTCCTATATAGCACTCTATCATAAGTAATCCTAAGTAGCCATGCTTGGCCGAGTACTGTTATCAGTACCTCTGCTGCACTGTTACCAGCGCATTCTCCAGCAGAAGAAGTGAGCCGGCTGCCCAACTGTATCAAGACACTGATCCCCGTGAGAACCTCCTGTTTTATGCCACCAAGTGGCCTTAAAGATGATTGACCAACTGTTAATCTCAAACCCAGTCTCACCATCTAAAAGCTGAAAGTAACAGATCCCTGTCTGTTGATTTATAAACAACAATTATACTTAAAAAAGTAATACAAATGTGAGAAGTCAAAAACCTAACTTCTCACAGTACTATAGGAAGCACTTGTTGATGTTTTCTCCTATTGCTATATTATTAGCTCACTTGGCCCTTCGGGCCAAGTGAGCGTCCATCCGTCATCAGCTTTTTACTTCTTTTGATTAACCAAGAGGCCCAGGCTAATGATATTTGGCCAGTAGCATGCTGGGATGAAGGGCTACCAAGTTTGTTCAAATGAATTACCTTTGCCCATTTTCAAGGTCACAGGGGTCAAATATGTTAAAATCTTTTAACAACTTCTTCTGAATAACCAGAAGGCCCAGGATGATGATATTTGGCCATTAACATGCTGGGATGAAGCACTACCAAGTTTGTTCAAATGAATGACCTTTGCCTATATTCAGGGTCACAGGGGGGTCAAATATGTTGAAATCTTTAAATAACTTCCTCTGAATAACTAGAAGGCCCAGGATGATGATATTTGGCCAATATAATGATGGGGTGAAACACTACCAAGTTTGTTTAAATGAATGACCTTCACCTATATTCAAGGTCACATGTGTCAAATATGTTGGAATCTTTAAATAACTTCTTCTGAATAACCAGAAGGCCCATGATGATGATATTTGGCCAGTAGCATGCTGGGATGAAGGGCTAACAAGTTTGTTCAAATGAATGACCTTCCCCTATATTCAAGGGCACAGGGGTCAAATATGTTGAAACCTTTAAACAATATCTTTTAAATAATCAAAATATCTAGGGTGATGATATTTGGCCATTAACATGCTTGGATAATTATAAAGGGCTACCAAGTTTGTTCAAACAAATGACCTTCACTCATATTCAAGGTCACAGTGGTCTATTGTCTTAAAAACCTTTAATTGACTTCTTGTGTATAACCAAAAGGTCCAGGGTGATGATATTTGGCCAGAAGGATGTTGGTATGAAGGGCTACGAAGTTTGTTCAAATTTATGACTTTTGCCCATATTCAAGGTCACAGGGGTCAAATATGTTGAAATCTTTAAAAGACTTCTTCTGAACTGACCTTGACACACTTTCATGGTCACATCTGGTCCATAGTGCATAAATCTTTTAAGAGTCATCTTCTCAATATACAAAAGGTATATATAAGGCGGTGATATTTGACAAGTTGCATTCTGGTAGGAAGGGCTATGAAGTTTGTTCAACTTTAAATGTCCATGTTTGACTTTCAAGTTCACAGGAGTCAAATGTGTTTTATCGTTTAACAGGTTCTTCTGAAGTCAAGACACTGATATTTTTGCCTGTAGCTTTATTTTAGTCCACTTTTAAGGTTACAATTGTGAGATTAATCAAACAAAAACGTCACACTACTTCATCTGTTAATTGTTGGCATAAAGCATGTCAGGATGAAGGGTTATATCAAGTTTGTGCAAATGCATGACCTTGACCTACTTTCAAGGTCTCAAGGATCAAATATGTTGTAACCATATAACATCGTCATATTGAAAAAGGCCTAGGATCAGGCTATTTTGCCAGTAGCTTGCGGAGATGTAGGATAACAAACTTTGTTCAAATGAATTACCTTGATTCTATTTCAAGTTCATACGGTCAGGTCACATTGTTCTAGAGCAGTATTCAATGGACAAAAATCAAATCTTGTACATACAACATTTTATACTTTAATTCTGAAATGTTTATTTCCTATTTTCCTTCCAGGTTGATGCATATTTAAGTAAACCAAGGTACAACTAGATACAGAGGAGTTGACATCTGGTTAGATACATTTCTACAGTTATGGAAGTGGTTGATTCAAAAGAAATCATATGTGAGGATGCTGTTGAAATGAACAGTGATGTCACAGAACAAACCCTGTCATCTTCTCACATTCTCACACCAGATGTTGATAAGGAACCCTCGGCAAGTATTGAAAGCCAGGTAGTAGCAGGGTGTATAGAACCAAATAAAGGCAAGTGTGCCTCCATGGAAAAAAGATGTGATGAGAGCTTTACCATGGACACGCATACCAACATAGTCTCCGACTCCTGTGCAGACTCCGACATTGCAAAAGAAGCAGACAACATGGAAACGACTATGATTGAAAACAAAAATTCTGAGACATTAAATGTGGACACAAAGACCGAAATTGGGATGTCTGCAATGAACAGAGAAAGTTTGGCAAAGAGAGAAGAAAACCTGGAGACTTCAGAGACTGAAAACAAAAATTCTGAATCGTTAAATGTGGACACACAGACGAAAATAGGGATGTCTGCAATGAATGGAGACAGAGAAGAAAATTTGGAGACTTCAGAGACTGAAAACAAAATTTCTGAGTCATTAAATGTCCACACGCTGAACAAAAAAGAGATGGCCCCAGTGAGCGAAGAAAATAAAGCAAACAGAATAGAAAACCTGAAGACCACTGACACTGAAAATAAAAATTCAGAGATACCTACAGTCGACACTTTGAATGGGGATTACCCAGCAGGTGGTCAGAACAGCATGGAGACTACTGCTACAGAACATAAAGCTGATGTACTGCTGAAAATGGAGAAAGAGTACAGAGAACAGAACAGTTCTGACAGCGACTCGGACAGCAGTAGTAGTAGCTCCAGTAGCAGTAGCAGCAGTGATGAAGAGGAGGTCATACCTTCACCCAAGAGGTAATACAGTTGTACAGTTGTTTTAAGTTTGGGGGGTTTGTCATTAACCTAAGACATGCTTTTTTTAAATGGTTTTAATCTCCTGTCTATAACTTTGAATGTTTTGATGTATATCTATCTATGTCATACAGGGTAAAAAAAATATACATGTCTCAACAAAATACTTCCTATCGTGGGTAGCTTTCAGTGACCTCCTGGTTGCCTTCTTCAGTCTGTAGCTCAGCAGGGGATCTTGGTAAAGATTTTTGGTATTTGGAATCCAGCGGAGTGTGATCTTAAGCGCATGTGACTAGCGACAAGTCAAGATCTCTATATAGTGTTACCAGACTCATTTATTGAGAGTTGGTTTTGCTGACATACATCTGGGAATTTGGCACAACACTCGGTCCAAATAGGGAATGGAAATAGGTCCTTTCACTGGGTCTTTCTGCTGCTGTGTTGGTTCCATGCTAACAGGTTTGTACATGATGATTTGGGTGAGGGTTATGATCCCGCTGAGATTGTGTTCCAGATGTTGGTGGAGCCTGTCAACCTGCAGCTAACCGTAATAAGTTGTTTGGGTCTGCTTGTCTGTCATACGCACTGAATGACCGAGTGAGAGGGGGTGGCAATTATAACGTTTGAAAGATAAATATATTCTGACTGTACACATTAATGCAAAAGAGACTCTGGAATGTAGAGATGAAAATGTTTCCTTATTCATTAATGACATTTCTTTGTTTAATACAATAAAGTATGGTGTACAATTGTAACAACAGCTGCTGCTGCTGTAAATTCTTACCTGATATCATTTGATTTCAGAGCAACTCCAGTAACAGAGAAGGCTACCAACAAGATTCCCTTTGAAGATCTCAGAACTGAAGGAGAAATTTGTCTTGATGTGAGTTTGATATTGTTAATGTGGGATATTTCTCATACATTTGTTTGTTTCTGTATACATACATTCTTTTCGTACTAGCTATAAAAAAAAATACAAGTGATTTCTCCATTATTCCATTTCATTTAATTCTGTTGCTTTTTAAAATGACCATACATGTTAATAGGTTACTAGATAAACTTTCAAATTGTGTTGCCAAGTCTACAATTAAAAATGTTTTTCTGACCAGAATCTGCCACCAATAGAGGAGTTATCCCTGGACATTGAGGAAGGGTTAGAAATGGTGTCTGTGGGAACTGTCTCCAGTGTACTTGGAGTACTGGGTAAGTGTTGTCAAAAAACACATTTTCACAGGTCTGTGAAGTCTGTGCTGCATCCAATTACGAAGTTTTGCATACTTTCACTGTAGAGATAGAGTTTTATGGGATACATTGTCCAGTCTTGATACTTCTATCTATGAATTTTCATTTTAACAAGATGATGATTTATTTAGAATTTATGGCCTGGACAAACCTTTCAATATGGCCTGAAACACTTTACCTCATGATGTGACCTTGACCTTTGGAAAACAGATGAACAAGTTTTACACAACACATCATCCATTAGTGATACATCCATCTGTGAAGGTTTATAAAATATTCATGAGCTGTTCAAACTTTTTGGTGTCAATAATAGTAATAGGAATCAGACATGTACAGAACAATTTCCTATTCTCAGGTAGAGAACTAATGAATATATACATAGGTAAACTTAGAATCATCAGCTTTTCATACATCAGATGCTTTGAAACGTAATATGTTTTTACTTCTAAAACACATATAATCAGGTACAAGTGTGAAAACTCACAACTTTGTCACAACTTGAATTTTTGCAGAAAAAAAGTGCCAGGTTTATCTATATACATAAATGTAATGTATTCTGTTTTGTATTTCAGCAATAATTCAGTCTGCAGTTGGAGTGCCTGCTCTCAATGAGGACACCATCTTGTTCACTGAAGGTCCAAAGGCATTTGGCAGGGTAGGTTGTTACTATTGTAACAGCAAAATATGTAATACATGTACAATGTACAATGAAATCTGGGAATGCTGGCTATAAACACATGTGCCATAGGGAACAAAATGTTTGTCTGCGATTGTCATTGTTTCTCCTCTACCACTCTATTTAATTTTACAAAGCATGATGCAATAAGTAAGAGTTGATATAAAGAAAAACTTATCAGCAGCCCACCCACCCCAAACCAAAAAAAACAAAACTTTATTTTCACAAAAGTACGATGTACATATTGTTTTGATATATGGTATTATCTTATAGGAATTTTTATAAAATCACATTCAAATTTGTTCCATCCAAAATCTAGTTTTTTTATTATGTATAGGTATTTGAAGTGTTTGGACCAGTGAGTACTCCGTGGTATTCTGTGAGATTTAACACTAAGGCTGACATCGAAACCAAAGGAATTAAAAGTGGGATGCAAGTTTTCTATGCTCCACAAAAGGATGATTACACTAAATATGTGTTTGTCAGTTACCTGAAAAAGTAAGTATCAGCAATAAACTGTACAAAATGTACAACTGTGAGTCAAGTGCAACAGCCACTAGTGTTACCTTAACCTTTAGTTATCTAAAATGCTAGTGTAATGGTAATTAATGGTATTTGTTGCTTAAACCATTAGTGTGATGCCAAAACCATTAGTCTTACCTGTTGTAATAATGGTTGAAACTGCAATCACTAGTGTTTACCTTGTGTGTGGGTTAACACTGACATTGGTTGATATTTCCAATGTCTCGTAGTGTTATTTCTCTGTTGGTGTCATCCCTCAGAAAAGAAGGATCTCGGCACCATTGCAGAGGCAGACCTAGTTCAATTAATGTGTTGTGTGTTGAGGGAGGACAAGCCACATTTGACGTTGGGGAAAGTAACTTCCTTAAAGGGGAAAAAAATTGACCCATTTCTTACCATGAAAAATGTCATGATTTATCACCATACCAAACATTGATATATCATAACAAGAATTATCTGGTGGGGTTTGTCACTAGCAATGGTTGCAAAAGTGTCAGTTGTTACATTAGCAACAATTGAGATAAAGATAATTATCATCACTAGGTTATAGAATGTGTTGGAATAATATTTGGCTTTAAAACAGCTTCATGCCTTTACCTGAAAAGTTAAGGTCACATTGTTCTGGCCAAATGTCAATTCAGTGCACATATCTGCTTTTTGACCATAGCTTTTGTACATGTGAGCATTCAATTACTGGGTATGAATTATTACAAGGTCAAATCACTCATTCCTTAGCACAACTGCTTACATGAACAGTTTAGGTATATCTCTTTATAAAATATATATTTATAAGACCATACTTTTTATTTTAACACATCCTGTTTTTATTGTTTAGTCTGAAAGGATCTGATGCTTCATGGAAGGATGACAATGAACCACCAGAAAAGGTAATCACTCTTACTTCACTTATAAGTTACACTGCTCAAAATAAGGAAGCATCTGTTGTTTGCCTCATCGTATTTTTTTTATTGTTATCAACTCAGTAACATCTAGTGTGTAGATTTTTCGTAGCAATTATGTACGTACAGAAGTGTACAAATTTTGTGTATGGTAACCAGTTGTGCTGTAATTTTGGTGGACTTGTAATGGAACTTACAGTAGAGAGACCATAACACACAGCGAGCATTTCTTGTAACATAATTATCATACTATTTATATTGAATAACAGTGTATGGGTCAAATTCTTACAAAAGTGTTTATGTAAGTAAGACGATACATTTTATATTTTTCATATCCAGTATAAGGAATATTCTGATGATGATGAAGAAAGGGCATCAAAGTCCAAATCAAGAGCTAAAGATCGGTCCAAATTCAAAGACGAGGCTGACGCAAATGAAGGAGATCGGTTACCAGGTGCTAAGATCAGAAAGTCCTCGGTGAGGGGAACAGGCAGACCACAGAAACACTGGTAATTATATCTTCTCAAAAGTCCATAACATGCTCCAAGTTTTGATTCTAATAATTTATTAAAAGAAATTCACATCTATTGGAAGAATTAATATGAAGACGATTGAATACAAAAAATAAACAAATGTTTTAAAGCTTTTCAATAAAAGTAAAACATTCAACATTCAACATTAAAATCTATTAAATCAAAATGGTATTTTGTCATTCATGCAATAACTTGTATTGGTGGTCACTTTTATTATAAAGTAACATGTATTATATTTCAGGAAGGACACCGAACAGTATGGACAAAGTGATCAATCCCAAAATAGCTGGAATAATGGAGGTTTGTATGTGATGCATGAAATGATTTATTGGAGAGCTGTCAAAGTAAAACATATAAGGCAGATTATATACAGTCTTTGTGAACAGTATGATTGGCAGTAGTTCCCAGGCCTTATCACTTCCAAAGACATACAGATATTACTGTAGTGAAACTTCCTATAAAATTAACAATCATTAGGTTGTGTACTTTCTGTACCCTCATTCAAACTAGGGGTGCCTTTAAGATCACAGATTCTACATCAGTCGTCTATGTTGGATTGACTTGCTTATTTTAATTTTTTTGAATACTTTTTGTTATGACAGTATATAGTTTAAGAGAAAAAATGTTGCTTAGTCAGTGGTTAGCGCATTAAAAAATAAGTGTTTTTTTTTACCTATGAAGCAAGAAGATTCACAGTGAAATGGTAGATTTTCACCAGCTCTATTAATCCTGATACATTGTATTGGATTTGAAATTCACATTTTAATTGCTGTGTGGTGCCATCTTTGATTTCTTGTTCTTGTTCAATAATCTAGGATGTAGACAAATGTGTAGCCTAGCATTAAAGAGGAATGATATAATTAGACCTATGTCAAGGTCTTTTGTATGTAACTATACATCGTTACTGATATATTGTTTACTTACTACCCTAGAATCTGCACATTTAAAGTTCATTTATTACCTTAACATTTTGAATGGTCATTTTATTCTATTTTGCACAACTGTCTACCCCATACTGAATTTGCCCTTGTTCAAGGGAGATATAAAATGGGGCTAAACAGTAATCTGAGATTATTTCTAACTTTACCAGATGAATCCTACAACAGTAGAAATGGAGGTCCGCACACTGGTTACAGTAACCAGCAAGGGAGAGGAGCAGGTCCCAGATATGCTGGTCAGACGTATAGCAGAGGAGTAGCACGACCTCAACGGTTCAACTACCCCAGACCTAGGAGTCAGGGGCCCTTTGGTGGACCAGCCAATTTCCAGTCGGAGCCTTCTTACAACATGAACAGAGGTCCTAACCAGTATTCCCGGGATAATAACAGAATGATTTCCCCTGGTAGATTCTGTTCTCCAGATAGTCAAATGAGACACAACCTGCCTGTGGGGAACGCACCTTTTGGGTCAAATTTTACTAGTGGTGGTAATGAATGGAGCAACATGGATGGTTACAAACAGTATCAATCACCCAGACAACCCATTACTGATAACAGACTGATAATGAACCAAGACAATCAAATACGGAACTTCACGTCTCCTCCACCACCCTCCAGTTACAACCAGAATGGTGGTTTTGATATAAATCAGCAACATTTTGCACCCTCACCCCAATCTACACAACACATCTCTGCCTTTCAGTCCCCTCCCCCTTCTTTGAATACTAACATGAACCAATTTAATGGCCCTCCTCCATTTTTGCCTTCCTCCAGTAATGCAAAGAACAACAACAGTTTTATACCCAATCAGTCAGCTCCTCCCCCATCTATACACAATCTTCCAATGGGAAGTCAACAAATGACAAGACCCCCCTTCCCACAACATCCTACAGTATTTGGAGGGCAGCCTCACTTTACCCAGGGTCCAAGTGGTAGACAATAGTGATGCTATAAATCTTATTATTATCTAATAACCCATCATAATACTGTATTTTATCACATAGACCTACCTACAGTAAAATAAACTTTTAGATAATAAATTCTGTCAATAAGTGTACATTGTTAATATCTGATGATTGTTGTACATGTCTGGTACATTTAACAGCTGACGATTTGATAATTTGTTTACATTCTAATTATGTTTACATGTATAATTTGTTAACTACCAATAAAAGATGATACAAGCCCCCAATCAGAATATTTTGGTTATTTTTCATCAATCCAGATTTACTACATGTGCCTTATAGGATCATGTTTTACTTCAAAACCTTGAAACAAGGCAACACAACAATGAACCAATGTACGAACATTTTGTAGGTGAAGTAAACAAGTATATACCAAGTGGACATTACTATTTGCTAGATATCAGATGTTGGCCCCGTCAATAAAATCTTGTTTACTGTATATCATTATAGTGTGCATATGTACTACAAAGGACTAAGGAAGTGCTACAGTTCCTTTTTGTATCTGATGGTACAGTTTTTATACGACCGTCAAATTTTGACAGTAGTATTATGGTATGGGGTTGTCCGTCCATCCGGCGTAAACTTTTGTTTGTCTGGCAATCTCCTCCTACATTTTTCGACCGATCTATTTGAAACTCTTTTTTTTTGTAATTTGTTTTTTATTTTCAGTTTCATGTGCAATATACATCTTCATCAAATTAGCAGATATCATAGTCATCATTCATCAAGCATCATCCATCATAAACAATAGCCTCATTACCAACACATCTCACAGACATGCACCATCCTCATCATCATTCTCATCATCATTCTCATCATCACTTCTTCTTTTTTTATATAAAACAACATCTCATCATATTACATACAATGCATCAACATCATCATCATCATCATCATCATCAAAGTAATATCACAGTAATATCATTCAATATATGAAAAAAATACAAATCAACACTGGTCATTACCATAAATACTCGCATCATGTACATGTGATCATCATCCTCACTGTCATTATCAAGAAAACAAGAGGCCCAGAGGGCCTGTATCGCTCACCTGTTTATTTTGTTACATGCAACTGACATATAGGTAACTTAAGACCAAATTTGGTAACTAGAACACGACATCTTAACATCTCTTAAACGGTTTTGAAGATATTGTTGTTTGAAACTTGAAATTTCAATTTTAAAGCTTTTAACCTATATTGACCTTTGACTCTCGACTTGCACTTAAAGTTGACCTTTAACCTCATTACTGTAATAAAGAAAAAAATCACACAGCTTGTCTACATAACATACCCAAGTATCATGACTCTAGTCCAAATGGTTCTTAGGATATTGTTGTTTGAAGTTTTTAACATGTTTGACCCCAGTGACCTTGAAAGTAGGTCAGGTCGTTTTAATGAGGAAACTTTATAGCACTCCATCCCAGGTACCTACTGTAAATATCATGACCCTGGGCCTAATGGAACTTGAGAAGATTGTTAAAGCCTTTGACCCATGTTGACATTTGACCCCCGACTAGCATTTAAAGTTGACCTTTGACCTCATAACTGTAACTGAAAAAAATAATTGCACTGCTAATCTTTATAACATACCCAAGTATCATGACTCTAGTTCAAACAGTTCTTAGGATATTGTTGTTTGAAATTTTTAACATATTTGACCCCTGTGACATTTAAAGCAGGTCTAGGTCTTTTTAATGAGGAAACTTTATAGCACTCCATCCCAGGTACCTACTGCCCAAATATCATGACCCTGGGCCTAATGGAACTTGAGAAGATTGTTGAAGCTTTTAACCAAAGTTGACATTTGAACCCCGACTAGCATTTAGAGTTGACCTTTGACCTTATTACTGTAATTGAGAAAAATATTTGCATTGCTGGTCTTCATACATACCCTAGTATCATGACTCTTAGTTCAAATAGTTCTTAGGATATTGTTGTTTGAAATCTTTCACATATTTGACCGCTGTGACCTTGAAAGTAGGTCAAGGTCATTTTAATAAGGAAATTTTATAGCACTCCATCCCAGGTACCTACTGGCCAAATATGATGACCCTAGTTCCTACAGTTCTTCAGAAGAAGTTGTTCAAAAGAAAAAAATGAAGGACGGACTACGGACGACGCAGTACGGCATAAGTTCACATGGCCCTTCGGGCGAGGTGAGCTAAAAATATACCAGGCATGATTTCATCACATCCTCATCAGCATCATTCATTACCGCAAGTCATCCATACTCTATATCTCATCATTCCTACACATTATATTTTGATCACCTTTCACATGTCACATGACGCTCACGTCCTGACATCATGCACATAAAGTGGAGGGAGCAGTAACAAAACAAATATACAATAAATTGTCTATTGTATACCTGCAATGATATTAGTAAGGTCAGATTTACATGTCTATTGTATACCTGTAGTGATAAGTAAGGTCAGATTTACATGTCTATTGTATACCTGCAGTGATATTAGTAAGGTCAGATTTACGTGATTGTATATTGCACTATATTGACAGACAAGAGAAAGTAGGAAGAATTAAAGACGTTTAAAGAAAGGAAAGGAAAAAAAGGAAAAAAACAAAGAAAAAAAGTGGAATAAAAGGTTGGGAGGTAGACAAGACATTTTTCGACCGATCTATTTGAAACTTGGTATACAATATCATCATGATATGAAGTTGTGTCTCCCTTTAAAGAATTTCGATTCGACAATTTTTCCAAAGGTTATTGCCCTTAGTTTATTTCAGCATTTGATTTTTGTCCGGGAATCTCCTCCTACATTTTTCAACGGATCTCTTTGAAACTTGGTATACATTATATTATCATGATATGAAGTTGTGTCTCCCTTAAAAGAAATTTGATTCGACGATTTTTGCAAATTAATTGCCTTTTGTTCTTTTCAGTATTTTTGTCCGAAGATTTTCTCCTACATTTTTTATAGCATATCAGCTAACCACTCTATGGCATTCGACGGGCGTATTTTGTTCCGCCCCGCAGTACTCTTGTTCTAAATATTAGGTATGTAAGTTTAAGACAAGGACCTGAACACTTGCAAATGTAGTGTAGATGTAGCAAAATATAACGTATCACTTCTTTTGATTTTCTTCATTTTGTTTATTATTTTAAAAACATAGTATATAGATTTATATATATGTATATATTTGCCAGCAACTTTTTCTTGGAAATTAACAAAGTTTAATTTTCCTCACGAGAACAAGCATCTGTTTCATTCATTGAACTTGCACTCGGCACCTTTCTTACAATACACCAAGTAGCCATTTGGGTACAGTTTCTCCCCGTCATTCACAATCCTATACATGCAACAAACCTTTTTGTATTTGATTATTACACTATCGTTCTTTTAACAAAAATCAACAGTTCCATTAACAGAGCCACAACGTAAGGAAGAATAAATACAATGAATTTGTTTAATAAATTTATACGTTTTTCAACTCAACTGAAATGGGATTGATTTTGACATAGCCATTATGCATTTTCCTGTAACACCAGTATAGGTGTCGAGGAGACAAATCAGGGTGGTCACGGGGTAGAGTTCTCTCAGGAACTATTCCATTTGGTTTCTTGTCATGAGTAACCATTCCAATACTACACTAAAAATCCATTTATATTGTATATCAAGGAGTACAAACAGAACTTTACGCTAGTTTCCTACTTTTCAACATTTCTTGTTTCTTTTCATTAAATAAAAACATTAGTTACAAGCAAAACTAAATTGGTCAATGCAATTTAATAGTTTGATATATTATTGAATGTTTTCATTATGATATTTTTCATTAAATATTACATAAAAGATAAATGTATTTGGAAATATTATCATACCAGGGTAACTCATATAAAACCATTCGAGAGATTTTAGTTTAACCATGAGAAACACGGAATAAAGAAACGATATATATATATATATAGAACATTCATTTATACTTCAAACCTAGGCGATTTCAACGACTAAATAATGATTTTGTGGCCCAAAAAAAAATCAGAAAATAACATGTCAATGATTTTTGGAGAATGGAGAGACAGGACTAGAATACATGATGTTACATAGAGGTGAGTATTGTTTAAATATTGCGCAGGAAAGGACGAAGCAACGTCCAGCGGGCCTTATTCAGAAAGCAAAATGTAATGAAACACACCTGTATTAGGCCTTGTTTTTATCGTGCCATTACAGGTGAATACTTATCTTAAATGGAAGGCCTTGGAAGACAGTCGTCACAAAGCTGAAGGAATGTTTCAATTTCTGTCTCCCCAGAAACAATCGGTGCACTATTTCCTTTTTTCCCATTTAAAGTGGAAGACAACAAACTTCTGTCATGAGGCCAAAGCAAAGGTAAACGTATTGAGGTGATGTACTGGCTATCAATAGGTATGGCTGGACAAGTGAAAAAGTAAACCTAACTACACATATATATCTGTTCCAAAAACATCACATTCTTAAACATCAAGTACTAGGGTCAACACTGAACAGCTACCCTATACTTTAGATCACTTATTAGACAACACGACAGAAAGGCATTTTGATCTTGTACTGTATTTTATAACATTATATAATTTCTAACAAAAAAATAAAGCACTCATTTATGTATATAATCATTTGGAAAAATACCAATTCTGTCAACATTAGGTGTTACACAAAATCAATATCATCGCGAACTTTTTGACCAAGATTGACTTTTGCATAATGTCCTATAATGATCAACACTGGTATGTTAAGGATATCAACCATTGATAAGAGGAATCGCTCTTTCACTTAAATCATAGTTCAGGACATATTGTCATAGAAACATCTGGATTAGCATGGTTCTACTCTTATCCAAGATATATCATCACCAAGAAGCCAACAATAACAAAGCTACTACTGTCTACACCTGGACAATGACCAGGAGGTATAATACCTGTTGTGAGGTGTCCTGAGGTATGGTAAGGTCAGGTTTGTTTGTATTTTATGTCCTATTAACAGCTATGGTCATTTAAAGACGTGCCAGGTTTTGGTGGTGGAGGAAAGCCAGAGTTCCTGTAGAAAGGCCACCGACCTATGGCCAGTACCTGGCGACTGCCCCATGACCCAGTGGTAAAGGGCTAGTGGTAGCAGAATATGTTAAGGACATCATACCTCATAAGGTACAATACCTGTAGTAAGGTAAGACACCTGTCATGAGGTTTGACACCTGTTGTTAGGCAACACATTTCATGAAGTACGACACCTGTTGTGAGCTAACACCTGTCATGAGGTATGACACCTGTTGTGAGCTAACATCTGTCATGAGGTATGACACCTGTTGTGAGCTAACACCTATCATGAGGTATGAAACCTGTTGTGAGATAACACCTGTCATGAGGTATGACACCTATTGTGAGCTAATACCTGTTGTGAGCTAACACCTGGTATAAGATATGACAGCTGTCATGAGGTATGACACATGTTAGGTGACAGCTGTTGTTGAGTGACAGCTGTCATGAGGTATGACAAACGTTGTGAGGTATAACATGAGTCATGAGGTATAACACCTGTTATGAGGTTTGACACCCATGGTGAATTACCACACCTGTTGTGTTGTATGAC
This sequence comes from Mizuhopecten yessoensis, assembly GCF_002113885.1. Classification (NCBI taxonomy): domain Eukaryota; kingdom Metazoa; phylum Mollusca; class Bivalvia; order Pectinida; family Pectinidae; genus Mizuhopecten; species Mizuhopecten yessoensis. The sequence goes on from NW_018405514.1 coordinate 204,289, forward strand.
ACCTGTAATGAGGTATGATATATGATGTGAAGTATGACTCCTCTCTGAACTACGATTTTTCTTGCAAAAATATATTATTTAGTTATTTAGTCTTTAATACATGGGATTTTATTTTTGTCTAATGATGATCATTTTTAACTCTGAAGACGTATTTTATATTTCATGTTTAAGTTAAACAATGAAACAAGAAAGTTGAATACATCTACATTCTGGAAACCAAAGGAAGCTGGGTACAGCTACAATCAGTCTTTGGCATCTTGGGTTTCTTCAATAGTTGTATATCAGACCAGATATATTTTAACCTATTTTAACCAAAAACATTTTCCATGAGAAATATTCTTCAAACTTGTCACACAATGTTAATGATTCGTTAGCACTTCCTAGTATCGACAAGTTTCTTTTCTTCCATCAACATAAAAATGGCTGAATGTTTTTCCTGTCAAGTTCATTATGATGAATTATATTACAAGGTATTTTAATAGCTATCAAGAACACATGCTAGGATATTGATACATATGCAATGAACACAAAACTAAATGTGTGATTACAATGTACTATTGATGTAGAAATCGTTACATCTTTCATCAAAACTACATTTCATATTTGAATTTTCCAACACTTTCACAATATTAAGTTGTACAACATGCAAATGCAAAAAAGAAGAAGAAATAAAATGATAATAAATTCTGCATCAACAATACATGCATTCAATAGTTCTCTAGATATTTGTAATAATCTTGCAACAGAAAAACAGGTACAGCTGAGAAAAAACAGTTACAATAAAGAAAAGAAGATATATTAAATGCACAGCTGTCAGAAGAATCAACCTATCTTGTCAAAACAACTGAGGCTATCTGGTTAAAACTTGCTGCCAAACTTTACATGGATGCTGACAAGGGAAGAAGCTGCACACAGATATTTGTTCACTACACAGATATTTGTTCACTACGCCAAGGTTGGACATAGGCCCGACTAGCCACAGTCTGTGGTATTGGGATTCTACCAGGAATGACACTGTATAGTTTACAATGATATACAGTGGGCCTGACTGGCCACGGTCGTGATAATCAGTAGAAACATCCTGTTATTGCAAGTTTTCTATGTTGTCTCACAAGGCTGAGCAAGTCTAGCGAGGCCTATAGCATTTAAGCAGAATGAGGTCATGACTACAGTAATCTGTAGAGATTACCTGTAGAGACATTGGGCCCAGACAACATATCACCTGTATTTACATAGACACCATCTGTTGATAGGTTACCGAGGAGGGATTTGAACACAGTCATTATCTTCAGCCAAGGTCAGTGACCCTGAGTGACCTTGAGAGTTGAGGGAGTGCACTCCTATTGCTAGACTGGGTATACACTGCCTGCTGACAATAGGTTATAGTCTAGTAATCATTCACACAAGTATTGCTTGTTTTCATAAGGTAATGCCGGCGTGATTGTTGTTAAGGGGTGTACCAGCCGGAGAAGTCCGTGAGGAAATTTCTTTGCCTATCACATTCTCTATGATTGGTCGAATTTCGTTCCACACTCTGCTGAGCTGTAAAGTATGAAAAGAAAACAATTAATTTGATTTGGCCAATAAAAGTTGTGGTTCAAAGGTTTTCTGAAGAAATACTGTAAATTATTAATAATGATTTTGATCTTTTTTGAAAGGTATAATACAACACCTTCAAGTTAGCACAGGAAAACCATTGATGTGTCAATATGTTCGTTATATTAAATTCAAATCATTATGTGTTAAAATAGGGCTAGTGATAGTGAGGCCTACCTCTGTGTGTGATTTAGCCTGTGTTTCAGCCATTGCTCCGAGGACGTCGTATAGTATCTCAACATTTGCATATATTAATTGAGTCTCCATCTGTAGACAGTGTAAGCTGTAGTAATTCCTATTTTCCATGTTGGCAATCTGGCTTTCTTGCTGCAGGTAGAAGAATGCATATCTTGTTACAAAAAACATATAACAACAAGTTGTTGATCGAGGAAAATAAACATTTGATACTATTTACATATCATATAGCAAATATATAGGTTTATATAAAAGTGTTTGAGAACCAACCCAATTATAGCCATCTTAACCCTTTCACCCCTAGGTAACTTTAGTAGACTCTACCATACATTGATCTGGATGAGTCCATTATGGTCTACAGTGGTGAAAGGGTTAATTAAACATGTCAACTACTAAAACCTACAGTTACCGAATCCTTGGTGTTCACGCTCCATCACTTACCTACTTGTATTTACGTATAAGATGAAATACTGACAGAATACCGGTAGATAAAACCTGACAGTAAACAGAAACTTACTTGCAGTATTTTCTGTTCCAGCTGTTCTACTGCTCCTACCTACAAGACAATATTTGTAATACAATTTAAATTAACGATTCACTGATGTACTTTTTCCTTATTCAGTGCTTCTTCCTGTTGAGATAAAAAGTGAATATAAAGATATATCATTTAAGTCCTAGTGTCATCTAGACTTGTAAGCCACCCCCACCTGAGGAAAACTGTGACATCAATTTCCATTCAAGGACAGTTCTGGATTTCATTTTGATAAAAATTTGAGAAGAAAATTAGAAAGTGACCCCTATAGCAAGTGTAAATCCAAAATAAATCACAAATGCACAATTATGTAAGTAACTGATGATGAGCACAAAGTTTTATAATTATCAGCCGGGATACCTATAATCATTTAACTTCATTTAACCTCAAAACGGACTTATAATCTGTAATCATTATACCTCAAAACAAAGCATGACTAATATTAAAAATCACCAAACTTAAAACAACTTATCAACCACCATACCTCAGAGGTGGCAACAGTTGCCGACATCTTCTTTTTCTTGTACTGACCCATCTTTTGGATTGCCCGTTGGTGATCTTGGAGAACACCCTTTTCATGTCTCTCACAAAGTTCCTACAGATACAAAATACTTGTAATATAGACAAAGTTCTTACAGATACAAAATACTTGTTATATAGACAAAGTTCTTACAGATACAAAATACTTGTTATATAGACGAAGTTCTTACAGATACAAAATACTTGTAATATAGACGAAGTTCCTACAGATACAAAATACTTGTTATATAGGCAAAGTTCTTACAGATACAAAATACTTGTAATATAGACGAAGTTCCTACAGATACAAAATACTTGTAATACAGACGAAGTTCCTACAGATACAAACTACTTCTAATTTTGACACAGTTCCCCTAGACAAAACATACCAAGTTATACTAAGTTCCTGAACAAAATATTTCTTAAATAGAGAAAAATTCCTACAGATACAAAATACTTGTAATATAGACAAATTTCTTACAGATACAAAATACTTGTAATATAGACGAAGTTCTTACAGATACAAAATACTTGTTATATAGACGAAGTTCCTAAAGATACAAAATACTTCTAATTTTGACACAGTTCCCCTAGACAAAACATGCCAAGTTATACCAAGTTCCTGAACAAAATATTTATTAAATAGAAAAAAATTCCTACAGATACAAAATACTTGTTAGATAGGCAAAGTCCTTTATAAAATAAATACTTGTAATATAGACAAAGTTTTTACAGATACAAAATACTTGTTATATAGACGAAGTTCCTACAGATACAAAATACTTGTAATATAGACAAATTTCTTACAGATACAAAATACTTGTAATATAGACAAATTTCTTACAGATACAAAATACTTGTAATATAGACGAAGTTCCTACAGATACAAACTACTTCTAATTTTGACACAGTTCCCCTAGAAAAAACATACCAAGTTATACCAAGTTCCTGAAGAAAATATTTCTTAAATAGAAAAAAATTCCTACAGATACAAAATACTTGTAATATAGAAACAGTGTGTTACAGTCAAATCTATACACATGATAAATGATGGTAAAATAAAGGAAAAATTCAAAGTCAAGAATTTATTACATTTAACACTGCCACAATCCAGAGCCCAGAATTACGTGGAATGTAAAAGTACTCTATATACAATGTATAACACTTACCTTGTATGAAAAAAGTAAATCTTGAAAGAGTGCTAACTTTTCTACCACTTTCTCTGCTTCATCTGCAGCCTGCAGTAAAACATTTTATATCAATGATCAACATCAAATCGTAACTACAATTCTAAATGAGATATTGAAATATTAATGTTCTAAAAATAGAATAAAAATGTATATTCTATACAGCACTTAAGGATATGTGTTTCCTTACTTTACATGGAGACTTATGGAGTTATGCTACCTCACTGTGACTGGAGTCTCTTTAATAAAAGAGTTCCACATTACAATACCTGTAAAACATATTTTCTGTATGGTAATTTGAGCTTTACAAGAGGCCCAGAGGGCCTGTATCGCTCACCTGGATATCTAAGCAATCATGGCAAAATATTCTCCAAATGAGATCCAGGGGAATATGCCAGACCCCAAGGCCAATCCTTGTAACATATTTGTATTAGATTTTTCATGCCCAGCAATTTTATTTATGGTTATGGGGTGGGGATCTCAACTATTTCAAAGTTGTGACTCGGAAACTAGGGTTCCTAGGGTTGTGACCAGACCCCAGGATTATGACTGCATTTGTCTCTTTTTGCTCAGCATTTGTATTTATAGTTTTGGGGTGGGGATCTCAACTGTTTCAAAGTTATGTCCTAGGGGTTAAGTCTGCAAGGGTGGGGCAGACCCTGAGGTCAATTCTAATATCATGACTGCATTCGTCTCTTTATGCTCAACAATTGTATATAGTTTTGGGGTGGGGATCTTAATCGTTTCGAAGTTATGACCCAGGGGTTATTACCTGGTAAGTCTCCAAGGATGGGGCAGACCCCACGGCCATCCTGGAAGCGTATGTGCATTCATCTCTTTATACTCAGCAATTGTATATGTGGCTATAGGGTGGGGATCTCAACTGTTTCCAAGCTGTGACTAAGAAACTAGGTCCCTAGGGGTTTGGTCAAAATCTCAACCGTTTTAAATTTATGAGCCAGGGACTATGTCTCTAAGGGTGGGGCCAGACCCTAGGGCCAACTTGGAAGCAAATGTGCATTCTTCTCTTTATACACAGCAATTGTATATATGGTTATATGGTGGGGATCTCAACCATTTCCAAGTAATATTTTTTTTCTTGGCACCACCCCTTAGCCCGGGGGGGGGGGTCAGCCCCACCATTTGTACAATTTTGAACCCCTGCCTCCCATGAATGCTTCCGACCAAATATGATTGATATTGGCATAGTTCTACAGAAGAAGTCGTTTATAGATAGCCCTCAGCCCCCTGGGGGGTCAGCCCCACCATTTGTACAATTTGGAATCCCCACTACCTAGGGATGCTTCCAGTCAAATTTAGCTAAATTCCAATCACTGGTTAAGAAGAAGTCGTTAAAAGAAATTGTTGACGTTCAGACGACGGAGGGACGATCGACGCCACAGTATGGTATAAGCTCACCTTGGTCGTTTGGACCCGGTGAGCTATTGTTTATTGATACATTATAAATTTACAGGGAGATAACTCTTATAACCATCAAAGTATACAGTATGTGTACAGTAGCTTATGATCTGAAAAATTACTGCATGTTATGACCGTGTACTGGGGTGGATTCTACAAGGTGGACTTGGTCTGTTTACCTCTTGAGAAGCCTTGTCACCCAGACTAGCATACTCTACAGACAGGTGTTTAAAGCCCTTCTTTAAACTTTCCCAGGAGTCATTCGTTCCTGTAGCCCACGATGTCACTTGTGTTGAGTCATTACTCAGGACACTGAAAACATACATATTCTGTAACTATAAACACACATTAAATATTCATGGTAGTCAGGGATAGCATATCTAGATGAAGTCAGTAAACAATATGGACCACCTGTGTATAACACAATGAGTCAAAATATCACTTCTAGAATTATTTCTTTTTTCTTTTCAAATACACTTCATTCTCTCCTAAAGTTTCACTGTAGTAAAACCTGCTGGGTGTAATGTTCCTGGTTTCATTTGCCACTAGCTATCAACATGTTTCAAGGCAGTTTTTATACTTTGTTCTAAACAAAATTCTCGCTTATGTATTTTCCTCAACCTACAGCCAACAATTCACTAGGCAAATGTTGGCAACCAGGTTTAATTGCATGTCACAATTAGATTAAACTCTATTCAGAGGGTCTGTACAATATAACTAAAAGCCCCTTACAAGAAATCTTAGAAGTATAAACTTCAACTATATAAATGAGTAGCTAGAAGATAAAACCTCAATAAATATCAAACAAATTTCAAATCCACTTGAAATTCATTCAAAGAGTCCTGTAAGTTGATTACAGATATCTTGGGGACAGCTTTACCTTAGTTCCTGTCCAAATTGCAACATATCACAGGCATAGCTGGTCGCCCTCATCACCATTCTCTCCGCGATATCCTTTAATTTGGAAATACTGTTGCTCAGTATGCGGATGTGTTCTTTGCTGTTGCCAAGCTGGATCTGTGTATCCATAGGAACTAGGTCCTAAAAACAAGAGCACAACACAACTAGAGATTTTATTTTTGTGAACAAAAACATTTGTCTCCCTTTATTAGCTAACATTTTGTTCTCCTTCCCTTGTAAAATAAAGATTTATGCATAAGTCAAACAACAGTGCATCTACAATTTCTTAAACATATTAAGCTTATTAAAGGAACTGCCTACTAAATGATAATTGCATATATGAATAAATGCAATTCAAAGGTTATGGCGTGGAAGGGCACAGTACTCTAAAAGTTTAAAAGTACAACTGAAAATTTGCACTTATTTGACCTAGGTCAAGATCACAGCCACCTAATGACAGTGCACTACACATCATCTGTGCATGATGCAAATTAACTGCAAATTCATCAAGATGCTTTTCAAACATATGCACTTTATTGATTGTGACGAAGCTACTTTGACCTATTTATTGACAGTGCACTGCATTTCGTCTGTGGGTGATGCAAGTATAATACAAGTTTCTTCAAGATATTGTTAATGGTTATTATTCTATTTTTCTATACTACCTAGACATTGCAGACAAATCATTTCATTTATTAGACCAGTCGGTACTTTTGCCACAGCAAAACCTGACAGGTTCCTGTGTGCTTTTCAACTGTTATAAAATAATTTCTGGTATAAAGTTGTAGGTGTCGCTTAAGCAAAACATGCTACTCACCTTTGCCTGACTAGCTAAGTTACTGGTCATGAATTCATCAGGTATCCCTCGGAAGGCTTCCTTTATCTTGTGTTGCATATCCTGAAGGGAAGTAAGAGGAAATAAAGGTTTGATAAAAAATTCACATAAACGTGTCACAGAATACAATTGGAAGCCATTTTTCTCACTTTGACAGTGTTTTTTCTTGATATATCGAAGATGCTATCAACTGGTGCCTTGGATAATTATATCATGTCATATACAGTACACTCTGTCTAAACTAAACTCTTAAACAGAAACTGTGCAATTTAAACATATTTTTTTTACTGACAATGTACATTTTTACAGTAATGAACTTTCTGCAAACCAACCAAATTACATGTATTAAAATGAGGTCCAAGGGGTACATGGGTAAGAAAGAATACACTGTAATTACATCTCTTATACATAGTGATGGTTTAGTATACACTTGAAAATTACGTAAGGCTACATACCATCAATGTACCATAGTATGGCATTGATCATATGGTAGACTAGGAAAGAAAACTATCTGTACATGTGTATCAAACAAACACGAAGCATATCAGTTATAAAAGAGTAGGCACTACCTTGACCTGAAGATGATAGAATACACCTACAGCATTTATAATCAGAAGAAGTTCCTCTACATGTAGCAGGTAAAGATAACATCAGGAAGTTCATTTGATTGTTAAGAGGTGCTTACCTAGTATTCTTTTGTATCAATAAGGTTTGAAAGTAATTCACCAACTTTGATATTTTTTTTCTAATTATGTCTTTGCAATGTCAATGCATTTAACAAAGGAATACTTGAGTGCATAGATTAAAGACATGAGTGTAAAATGTTCTACCTATAGCCCCTATAGTCAAATAACCAACTGATATAGAAACACAATGTGTCTAAAATATCATGTTACAGTCTCAGTGTAATCAACGAATTTTAGTTTCTTTACCATAAACATACCACAGCCATTTAGCAATTTCTTTTTCAACATGGATGATTGTCAGTAAAATGGGTGTAACTTCAGTGGCTTTAAATTGTTAAAAAGAAATTCAATGTTTACTAGAAGGTAAATTTGGAGTGGTTTCAGTGTCTCAGAGATGGTACATTGGGTGTGGTTGCAGTGACTCAGAGATGGTACATTGGGTGTGGTTTCGGTGTCTCAGAGATGGTACATTTGGAGTGGTTTCGGTGGCTCAGAGATGGTACATTGGGTGTGGTTTCAGAGGCTCAGAGATGGTACATTTGGAGTGGTTTCAGTGGCTCAGAAATGGTACATTGGTTGTGGTTTCAGTGACTCAGAGATGGTACATTGGGTGTGGTTTCGGTGTCTCAGAGATGGTACATTTGGAGTTGTTTCAGTGGCTCAGAGATGGTACATTTGGAGTAGTTTCAGTGGCCAGGAATGGTACATTGGGTGTGGTTTCAGTGGCTCATAGATGGTACATTGGGTGTGGTTTCAGTGGCTCAGAAATGGTACATTGGGTGTGGTTTCAGTGGCTCATAGATGGTACATTTGGAGTGGTTTCAGTGGCTCAGAGCTGGTACATTGGGTGTGGTTTCAGTGGCTCATAGATGGTACATTGGGTGTGGTTTCTGTGGCTAAGAGATGGTACATTGGGTGTGGTTTCAGTGGCTCATAGATGGTACATTTGGTGTGGTTTCAGTGGCTAAGAGATGGTACATTTGGAGTGGTTTCAGTGGCTCAGAGATGGTACATTGCATGTGGTTTAAATGGCTCAGAGTTGGTACATTTGCAGTGGTTTCAGTGGCTCAGAGGAGGTAAAACAGGTAATTGGGTTTATGACAATAATCTCAGTCCCTGTTTGATAACTTACCGAACCATTAAAGGTGAAGAAGAAAAAGACAAGCTTGTCATCATAAATTTGAGGATGTCGAGCAATCAAGTTCAAAAATCTTCTCAGTGATTTTCTTCTTTGTTCAATAAACTCTCTACTGGCTGTAAAAATAAACAAAACATACTGACTGTAGTTTGTAATTGTTGTGTAATTCATCCAACCTCATCACAATATTTTTATACAAGAGGCCCATGGGCCTTAACGGTCACCTGATATATTTATACAGAGATCTAGAGTTGATTTTGTTTTTAACAGAAATATTATTCAAAGTGACAAAAAACAAAAAAAAACACCTTATTCAATATCTAGCATACAGATTTCAGACTAAAAAGTATTTGAAACTAGCACCTCTGATTCTAAACAAGGAAAATGAAGACATTTTAGCACACTGACTCCTTTGAGCCCCACCCTACAGCCCTTGGGGGTAGGGCTGGCTCAAAATTTAAAAAACTGTCAACTCAAGGTTATAATTCCAATCAAGTTATTAACATGTAATATTCAAAGTATCATTTGCCACTATAAACCACAATAAATTTTGCCAATTAAACAAATGTTGGTCCAAAATGTGATTTCCCTATATAAACTATAGTAAAGTTTATCCCCTCCCAAGGGGGAAACGCGAGACCCCAGGGTCAAGAAATTCACAATTTTGGTAAAGCACCTTAAGACCCTTCCATATATGAAGAGTATTTGATTCTACCATATCTGGGTCTTGAGAAGAAGATTTTTGAAATTTTAGTCAATCTGACCCTTTTTGGCCCCGCCCCTCAGGCCCCTGGGGGCTTGGGACTAAACCGGCCACTGTTTTTGTTGACCTTTGTCCATGGAAGGTCCCTGCAAAATTTCATTGAAATTGGTTCAGGGGTTTTGGAAAAGAAGTCGAAAATGTAAATTGTTTACAGACGTACGACGGACGACGACGGACAAAAGGCGATCGCAATAGGTCACTTGAGACTTTGTCTCAGGTGACCTAAAAATCTTAAACAAAGTATGAACTTATTGGTGTCAAGTACTTTCGCATGAAATCAATATCATCATATTGGAAAAAAAGGGTTTAAGCCACATTGCCTGTTTTCAATAAAACTTAATATACATACAATGTCATCAAAATCAGCCCATAAAGTGGAAGAAGTTACAATGTCATCAAAATCAGCCCATAAAGTGGAAGAAGTTACAATGTCATCAAAATCAGTCCGTAAAGTGGAAGAAGTTACAATGTCATCAAAATCAGTCCATAAAGTGTAAGAAGTTACAATGTCATCAAAATCAGCCCATAAAGTGTAAGAAGTTACAATGTCATCAAAATCAGCCCATAAAGTGTAAGAAGTATAACACCTTTTTTTCTCTCATAAGCTGAATATATGTTTTACCTCCCATCATTTTCTTAGGTGGAAGACTTGGAATCATTCGATAGGGGAATCTTGTCATCAATAGCTCGTAAAATGATACAAAGTCGTTGTATCTTCTGAGGACGGTCGCTTTACAATTCTGGATGAAAACATTGCTCAGATTAACATCATGTACCATATATGTTATTGACAATCCATTTTGCCATTATGTAACTATCAATTGCAATATTTTTCAAAGAAATGGCACTAGGTCAAGCAAATATACCCTCCAATAAGCTATTGACCTCTACATCTTATTCTGCATTTGAATTCAAATTGAATAAATCTAATTACATGATTGCAATAAAATCCGACACAAACATGTAGTTGGGTATACATGTATTAGTTTACACTTTTACCAGTATACTAACCTGACTAGTCACTTCATATTCAACATGTTTTAAGATTAGGCCTTTTTTCTCTGGAACAAGTTCTACTTTCACAGTATCTAGTTCACACAGCTCTCGGAATGTAAATCCCAGCACGGTGGGTGTTTTGGAGCGTCTCATCTTTACACTAGTAGCTCTCAGGTCACCCAGATCTCCTAACCCTGGTTTTGGAAGTTCTGAAAGAAATGTTGTAATGATTAATATATATGTACAAAGTACCACCAAATCAATTCTGCTTCCACTGGGAATTCAGGTAAGTAAAATCTACTGCCATGCCTGATGACCCTTACAGCCAGAATTTAACCTAGCTTCCATGGAAGGATACCAGCATTACTTTCTTCTCAGCACTGGTGCTCATTTGTACAGATGAGTAGACTGGATCAATCATGGTAAAATATCCTATTAAAGGATACCACTTTGGTTTAAATGACCTCTACCTTTGCAGTTCAAATTCAAGTTGGAAGGACAACGTACTTCTTTTCCCTAAACATTCCCATATAACTTACAGGTAAAAACTTTCGCCACTTTCGCCCAGCGCAACAAGGGGGATTCATCCTGACAGCAAATATTAGTATACATTATACAATATACAAATGTAATTGCATGTAAAGGGTAGCATTAACACTGGACCAACATAGATTTTAACGATGAAGTGCAGCTATTTTATGGGGAGTAAGTATTTCGTTAAACAGTATTAAACCATAGCAAGGTATCGTATATAAACTCTGTGCAACATTGTGCTAAATATTATTTCTTAGTTATAAGGAAGGTTGTTAGAAATGGACAGTTTATTTTAGAATAGGAATGACTTATCAGTAAAACTCTTTTAGGACAATCCTGTACAGACTAAATGACAACATTTTTGGCCTTAATAACTGTTCCTAACAAAACACACTAGACCTCACAGCCAACCAGGTATTACTGGTAGAGTTATTGAATATCCAACACATCAAACACACTATACCTCACAGCCAACCAGGTGTTACTTCCTGAATAAAGGGGGCCAATCAGGTGTGGATTTACTCTCAAGAGTAAAGGGGGCCAAAAAGATGCAGATGTTTGGGGAACTGTGCTCCAAGGCAAAAAGCCAATCAGATATGCTTGCTATTCGGTCATAAAGGTTCCATACAAGAAAGAGTAATGCTAAACATGTTTGTAGGCCCTGCACTATCAAGCTGTACAAACAATGCTACTTTAAGGTACAAGTGTCTTAAGCTACTTCACCCTGTGTTTGTTATACACATGATAGATGTCATACACAGTGTAGATAATGGTACTCTACCTGCTTAGGTCAAGTACCAGGTAATGTTGGTTAGTAGGTTATCTTACAATCACCTCATACTATTGATGAAGATGATGATGGTGGTTGTCAAGGATGTAATAAATATCACATGTGTATTGTGTATATTGTAAAACAGTGTTTTATAGCAGTGCAGATCTATGGGATGTAATAACACAAACACCATCAATTTGTCATTGACATAAATGTCATGATCATCACAAATATGATGTATATCATATAAATGGAAACATTCTGTAGACCATTATCTTATATACCTTGATATAAACCCTGAAGTGATAATACATATATACATAATTATAGTGGAAAGCGCATGAAATCAATAGATATGTTTTATACAAAATTTGATTTGCTACTACATGTACTGGATTCATAAGTAATAGATGCCAAGACCATACTGTACCAATTGTGTTTATTTTATAATACATGTACAACAATTACACTAGAACTGCACTACAGTGTTTATATATATATATCTCATTTAAAGTATGCTACCAAAGTTAATTTACAACATGAAAGTCAAACAATTCATTCATGAGATCTAATATAAAGAGATATGTGGTCATAAACATTCTCTCGCTGAAGTGTATGGCAATAATGATTACATGTGTCTCCATATGTAGGTTCGACATGTCAGCAATCTGACCCAACGCATACCTTAGGTATTAGGGATTCATGTCCTTTTAAACATTAAGCTGAAGCAAGCAGATAATCATCGCAATGTGCACGTACATGAATAAATAAAGGGTGGTATTTACATGACGTCTTTGCAAAGAGCAAAAGAGACTACCAGGTAATGGAAACGGTAGAATAAAAGTTATACCTACATAACTAGATCATAAACTACATGTACCAGGTATACAAAGTGCTAAGCATTGTAAGCTATATTCTAATCTTTGCATCGAAAATCACACACTCAACTCTACATACTTCATCATTACATGTCCGGTAATTGAAATAAGTGCATGACTTATTCAAAATCTCACTGAATATTTATGATCCGCATTAAGTGTTTGTAAATAAACCCAGTATTATATAACATGATGAGTATGGCCATGCCTTTATATGTACACATCTTCTTATCTTAGTCACATACAAACACATACCGGTGTATTTATCAATTGGCAACTTTCCAATAGTCCATCTCTGACCCGACCTGAAGTACCAACTCAACACCCTGTCTACCTTATTATAAATCACTAACCTTACTTGATGCAATGCCTTTTTGCATTAATTCACCTCTCTGCATATTATTGTCACTTGATACCATAAGTACCAAGGAGTTACATGTTGATTTAAATATAACATGCACTGATGTTAACTATAATTGAATAGTAAGTTTTACTGCATTGTATGTATGGTAAAAGCATATTAGTTTGGGATGTTTTATATTTTACAAATTATTGTTATAGTTGCCTTGTAGCTTTGTGCTACATGTTTAAGGAACTCCCTTTAGCTCAGTTGGTAAGGTATAAGTAGCAGACAGAGATGATAGGGGTCGATGGTTTAATACTCATTACGGCAGAAACATACTTAAAACTCTCCTGTTACATTTAATATATATGTGACCAAAGATTGTTAACTTAAAATAAAAACTAATCTTTAGATTCCTGATCTGAATGTGTAGATTTTTAGTTCTGAAGTAAATAACAAAATTTTACATTAGTTTCCTTTTTTAATGAGATTGACAATCCGCGGTACGGACATATTGTTACCCTGTTACAGTTTGGTTACTATATTTACTCATGGTTTACCAAATGACAACTCTTTTCACTTGTTCTGTCCTAGAAACAAGATTTGTTTTATCAAGAATTATTTGAGCTAAAATGGAACTTCCGGACAATTTCGTTTAATAAATTACATATGAAATGGAAATACAGGACCCTTTTTATTACATTTTGACATTATGGAGAATGTACCTTTGAATATTTATCAAATCTTTGCCCATTATCAAGCCTTCAGTGATGCTCTTTTATGTTAATTATCGTATCAAAATGAACTTGCTAGTTTTATAATAATTTTCTCAGTTCATTTTGTGTTTTCATATTTTATGAATTTAAAGTGAATCATTGTATCTAGTTCTACAAATCAGTGGACATGTTGGTAAACAACACAAATTCATGTTTTCACAAGGACAGTTGATATAAATGTACATTTACTCAGAGACAAGGAACATCACAATTATCACTTGGTGATGTCATCAGTCAAAACATATTTACACAACATGTACAGCTAGTATATACTTCAAGATAATTACAATCATATTATACGACCAATTTTAGAATTCAGAAGAAACATACTCATTATAATGATATTGCCAAATGATTTAACCATATAATGGTACAATGTACACATGCTGTAACTTGTCCAATTATTAATGTTTTTTAAAATATCATAGCATTACAGATTACAGTAATAATCTCCTTTATGTACCTACAGGTCTATCATATGTGTAGTACTTGACAACCTTAGTGAAAATTAGTTGATAAATAATAGTAAAATACAAACATTAGTGCAATTTCTATTTCAATACATCTTGTCTGTCATGATACACCAGGATCATGATTAGAATGGTACAGCAAAGCTAACACAAGGTATACAATAGTTAGCAGATACTTTAATTAGATATAAAACATATGTAATGTGATGATGCAATGTTATATTTTTTTAATGTTTTATTTATGCAAAAATATATGTATCGGACTATTATATGACATGACATTGCACATTCTGTGATTGGAATGAAATACATAATCATTTTCTGTCAAGCTTTTAACATAATGTTCAACCAGTCAAACAGATACATACATTATTGATATCATCTGCTCAATCCATTGGTTAAATGATGAATAGGTAAAATCTTACCCTGTCCTGAAAATGTTTCTAGGAGTTTTTCGTTGACTGATTTTCCTTGCTGGGCCAATGCTGTTAAGGCTAAAGCCTTGTATAGTCCTGTTCTAGACACAGACCCCTGCTTACTGTCCACTATATCCCATATCTGCATTACCAAATGAAAAGAAATACAGAACATTTTATCAGTTAAATATATACAAACTAACATGATGAATCTTAATGTCATTGGAACCATTTAAATGACTTTTTACAAAATCCATATTATCTTTATTAAATGCCACATATTTGTGTAGATTTGATTGATTTGGAGTTTTATACATTTTAAGTACTTATTTAAACTGATCGCGATAATTCTGTTAAAACTGTTTTAAAAATGGTGCTTAGGAGAAGTATTTATCCCTCTTAGTTTTTTTCATTCTGTGGGATTAAAATTAGACTATAATCAAGGATGTTTTTCATATTTTGAGCACTAGCCCGCAGGCCGATATTGAAAATTTCTGCTAGTCTGATCTCTATTTTCATAGTAAATATTGAACACTTTCACTATTATGTAAATTATACTCCATTTTAAGCCCTTAAGTTGTCTGATCCAGCATAACATGTAGGTGAGAACTTTGAAGGTTCAGAATGCCAGTGATGGTTCAGACACGAATTGGAACGAATAAACAATGATTGTGGATATGACTTTATCTGGCAGACTGTCCATCCACAACTCTACTGTAAGACCGGTCCTCGGTTATATTTAACCATGATCTCAGTTTCAGAAGTTTCTTTAATTGACATCTGGTGGGTGTGTTGGGTGATACTGAGAGCAATTTGTTCTTATCCACAATATTAGTGTTTTTAACTATTTTGTATAATTAAAACATGGCAGAATGAGATCCAACATCCGCCAGTTACGTTCAGTGAAGTTCAGCATCCTCTAGTTGATGGATTCCTAAATAGAATTCACTTATCTGGCCATATGATGATATGCATAATCAGAATTCAAAGAAGACAGGACCAGGCAACGTCAAAAGGGGAGTCTCTGCCCCTATTATCCAGTTAACATGTTTCGGACCATCAGAACAGCGCACAAATGTACCTCATTATTCTATTTTACTATTTGAAACATCACTATATACAGTCTGGTATTCTTTGTCCCTAGGCAGCGCATCACTTTTTATACTTAAGATATGTTTTGAAAAAAAGCTGACATATCCTAAATGTGGCATAATGAGCATTTTGTACAAATTTAGGAATGTCTCCATATTGATAACAGTAAATATTTTGAAAAAGAGTCCTGTTTTTCTGTTAAGTGTTACAAGATTCACACTGTGATCAATTTGCCATACTGCTATTTGCAAATCTGCACAACTGCAGTGACAGTTTGTTTTTCATAAAATATGTCTAATTTCATAATGTTATTGTTATATTTATAACCATAACTGTATATAAGCTATTGTGATCCTCTTATTATGGGTCAAGCATGAATTACTGATAAAGATGTTTTGTTTCCCAAATTTTTGAAATCTAAGATTAGGATAGTTAAGTACTTTTTTGTAGAGATGAAAAATGCTTAATCAAATCAAAGAATCGTCAAATATGATGAATATGGACACAATGGGGAAAAAAAGAAAACAAAGTATCATGTTTCAGCATTTATCAAAGTGCCGAAAGTCTTGCAGAATTCAAAACATTTTTTAGAAATTACTGAAACATCTTTTACAATAATAAGAAAACATCTTTGTACTAAAACAACTGAGTACCATATACTGCTGGTTTCCTTTTTTTATTAAATTATATTATTCTGGAGTGAATATAAAATATTACATGTACTATCAATATACCATATATACGGGAAAGGGAGAGAGATTTGATACAAGATATTGTTAAAACAATAGGATTTATATAGTTACATGTTGTACAAAATCACTTTCTACATTGCTGTATAATAACTTACAATACACTACATACATACTTGTTCTCTTTTAAATTAAATGCATGCATTAGTTTTACAAATATAGCATTTATAAAATCTGAAGTGTAAATGAAATAAGAGGCTATTACAATAAACGAAAACACTTCCGGGCGTGCTGTAACCCTTGCTAATTAGCCATCAGCGTGACACAGTTTTCGGTCACATCTCGTTAGAAACGACAGGGGCTCCGCCCACCACTTTCGCTTCAGGGCAAATTAGACATGTGTCAGTCGACAGTAATTTGTATCGTTGATACATGACAGATATTGTATCTAAAAACAAAAATGTAATAAACTCAATTACCTGTGAAATAGTCTGTCTTGGCAAATTGGATTTTAACAAAAGTTGTACAAACAAATCTTCATTCACTTGTTCCCCATGCGGGCACAATATTTCGTAAACTTCGCGATAATAGGGCGGCACAGACCCTGCAAAGAAAATTAATTCATTATTAAGCATAACATTGAAAAAATAAGATAAACAACATATCGTTATTAAGAATAAAAATATTTCATCCGAAATGCATCTTCGTCAAATTAGGAAAACATCTTTAGAGAAACACGTCCATACCGAACGACAGGTCGGCCGACATTTTGGCCTGATCATGTGACTAAAATGTTTTACTCTCTAAGCCAAACACAATACTTCAAATACATTTCCATTTAACGCCATTAGGTTTTGGACGTACTTTCAAATTTTCTATTCAGTTCTTGGGTTTACTAAAGTAATCCAATATCAAGTACTTACAAGAAGATAAGTAACCGCTTTCCACATAGAAGTATATTGGTTCGAGATTAATTATTATTTTCATTGGATGCAATGTTTACAAGCCAAATACCGCTCAACCTTGAACATGTACTCGTTTTCTAGGATATCGTGTGAATATTAGAACAGTGGCATCGTTTTGGCTAACTTTGCATTAGATCTTAATCTTGCAAACGTTATAGACTCTGAATTGTATACGAATATGTCATTTAATTGGAAAACCGGCTTGTTGGGAACCTGACATCAAGTTCAGGCACGAGGAGTTCTGTCTGGCAACAGACCAATCGTCCGAGATTGTTATGGATAGAAAGAAATCACAGGTATTAAACATCAATTGTATTGTACATGCACATTTATAAATCATCATAAAATGTATCATTTATGTAGAATCTTAATTCATCAGTTCACAATGCGCTTCCCATTGAGCCCCCCCCCCCCCCCCNCCCCCCCCCCCCCCCCGTGACTGGGATTCAAACCTGGGACCCTCCGAACCCTAGATAGACAGGCGCTCTACCAATTGAGCTTCCATGTCACCTATGATCAAAGATGAAAAACTTTTCCTAATTACCTAAACTACATTGATAGAAGAAGAAAGAGGAAGCTAATTTACTCGAAAAGGAGATTCCTGTAGACAAAGTCCAATTATATTAATCACTCTTGATGGAAGTATGCAGATGGTCTAATTATATTGAAGAGATAAAAGCACTCTGCCATGAGAAAACCTGAAGTCAGGTAGGTGACCCTACCTGTACCTTTTTACATCCCATTGTGCCGATCGGGGAATCAATCTGAGGGGGATTCCCTGCTGTCTTAACAAATAGCAAGTTTGTGCCACTTGACCAGTCACAATGTGTGGGTTTACCTGCCTCAACAATTCCCTAGAAAGCTGATTCCCTCTCATATTGATACCCTCTGCTGGCTACCATTTGGACCAAAGAGTGATTGATATTAGCTGATAAGCTTGTTTCTTAACTGGTTTAAATAAATAAATGGGGTACTGTTGGCATGGGCACGAAATCCAACAGTTCATAAAAATTGTAAGAAAATATTAACTGAGATTAAACATAAAACATTGTATTCCATACTAAGATCATGAGCACTTAAGCTGTAATTCACTTGTAAATTAATATTTATAACTTGCATTTTTTATAGAAATACCAGGCAGATGAATATGATTCTGCTGATGATGATGAACTGCTGGAAACACTGGTAAATAAATAATGTTGTATATTAAATGTTGTACAGTATGTTGCATGCAATCATGTATTTTATTTTACTTATTTATATTATGTATGACATGAAAAAAAATGAAACAAAATATGGTTTAAACTGAACTGAAGATCATTAATGGTATAAAGGGAATTAGTGTAATGTAAACTAAAGTAATCAGAGAGTAAACCATGTGACAGTGTACTTGCAATTAATTTGTGTGATCATAACAGTATTGACACTTAAAATGTATCATTATTATTTGTAATTATTAATGATTCATTTTCAAAAGATTTGTAAAGTTTACCTTTAACAAGGAATTGAGGTTGTTGTGTTACATTTCTATTTGTTTATATAAGCAGTAGGTTTATCTGTTAATGACCATTAAGTGTAGAATTTGGTTGCACTACGATTGATTGATTGATTATAATATTACTGTGTATAGATTATTGAATCATTGAATTTTACCATTTCAGATCGGAAGAAATCGTTCAAAGCCTAACAAGAAAAAACAAGGTAAATTAGACAGTAACTCAGTCAGGACCAAGAATGGTATTATCTGGTTCGATGAAGATCGTCAGATAGAATCATTGAAATTAAAGCACACTTTACTTTATAGAGTTTTTGATTACCTATAGCATGAATACTATTTCAACTGTAATAAATCATATTGTATGAATTGTGGACATTTAAGGTATATTTGTATATATAGGAAATTTATTACAACATTTATTTCATGACCTGAAAAAACTTTTCTTTGTTGTAATTTTCAGCTCAAAATAAAAAAAATCTAAGATCACAGACACCAAAGCCAAAGAAATCAGGTATTTTTTTATTTTCTATTATATTTTAATCAATATTAAAGTTGTAATGGGTCATAATCTGATACAATTTCTGTATTATTAATATACATTACTCTGCTTTCTCATTTGGTCTGATATCGATCCTATCACTTTAATCAGAAAGGGTTTCTTGTGGAGAAGCTTAACATGAAGTGGGATGTTTACTATCAATGAATATCAATATAGTATAGAGACTAAATTATACATGATTATAACTTTATTCAGTAACTTATACATTGATTGCTAAAAAAAACACTGATGCATAAGAAGTGCTCTTTAAAGAATATCTTGCGTGCAAAAAAGTGTCCTCTTTTGGTCAGCGCCCTACCCTTTTCAAATCCTAGCTGAAACACTGGTAATATGTGATTATACTTACAGCAACACCTAGAAATAACAAAAAGAAGACTAGGGACAGGGCACACAGTTGTCCTCCTGGTCAGACAGGGAGAGAACTCTGGTTAGCTGCCGTCAAAAACAGACAAACTGGTGAGTACATATACTTTTGGTACCATTAAACTCTGCCCAAAACAAAAAGTTGGGTGAATATGGACATTTGATAAGCTTAGATCAAAATATACATTTGGGACAAGAAAAGAGACCCCTGGTTAGCTACTGTCAAATATAAACATATGGTACAAATAAAGAGACCCCTGGTTAGCTGCTGTCAAATATAAACATATGGGACAAATTAATAAAATGACCCCTGGTTAGCTACTGTCAAATATAAACATATGGGACAAATGAAGATACCCCTGGTTAGCTACTGTCAAATATAAACATATGGGACAAATAAAGAGACCCCTGGTTAGCTACTGTCAAATATAAACATATGGTACAAATAAAGATACCCCTGGTTAGCTACTGTCAAATATAAACATATGGTACAAATAAAGAGAACCCTGGTTAGCTGCTGTCAAATATAAACATATGGGACAAGAAAAGAGAACTCTGGTTAGCTACTGTCAAATATAAACATATGGGACAAATAAAGAGAACCATGGTTAGCTACTGTCAAATATAAACATATGGGACAAATAATGATACCCATGGTTAGCTACTGTCAAATATAAACATATGGGACAAATAATGATACCCATGGTTAGCTACTGTCAAATATAAACATATGGGACAAATTAAGATACCCCTGGTTAGCTACTGTCAAATATAAATATATGGGACAAATAAAGGGAACCCTGGTTAGCTGCTGTCAAATATAAACATATGGAACAAATTAATAAAGAGACCCCTGGTTAGCTACTGTCAAATATAAATATATGGGACAAATAAAGGGAACCCTGGTTAGCTACTGTCAAATATAAACATATGGGACAAATAAAGAGAACCCTGGTTAGCTGCTGTCAAATATAGACATATGGGACAAATAAAGAGACCCCTGGTTACCTTCTGTCAAATATAAACATATGGGACGAATAAAGAGAACCCTGGTTAGCTACTGTCAAATATAGACATATGGGACAAATAAAGAGACCCCTAGTTAGCTGCTGTCAAATATAAACATATGGAACAAATTAATAAAGAGACCCCTGGTTAGCTACTGTCAAATATAGACATATGGGACAAATAAAGAGACCCCTAGTTAGCTGCTGTCAAATATAAACATATGGAACAAATTAATAAAGAGAACCCTGGTTAGCTGCTGTCAAATATAGACATATGGGACAAATATAGAGACCCCTGGTTAGCTACTGTCAATTATAGACATATGGGACAAATGAAGAGAACCCTGGTTAGCTACTGTCAAATATAAATATATGGGACAAATAAAGAGAACCCTGGTTAGCTGCTGTCAAATATAGACATATGGGACAAATATAGAGACCCCTGGTTAGCTACTGTCAATTATAGACATATGGGACAAATGAAGAGAACCCTTGTTAGCTACTGTCAAATATAGACATATGGGACAAATGAAGAGAACCCTGGTTAGCTACTGTCAAATATAGACATATGGGACAAATAAAGAGACCCCTAGTTAGCTGCTGTCAAATATAAACATATGGGACAAGAAAAGAGAACTCTGGTTAGCTACTGTCAAATATAAACATATGGGACAAATTAATAAAGAGACCCCTGGTTACCTGCTGTCAAATATAAACATATGGGACAAATAAAGAGAACCATGGTTAGCTACTGTCAAATATAAACATATGGTACAAATAAAGAGAACCCTGGTTAGCTGCTGTCAAATATAAACATATGGAACAAATTAATAAAGAGAACCCTGGTTAGCTGCTGTCAAATATAGACATATGGGACAAATAAAGAGACCCCTAGTTAGCTGCTGTCAAATATAAACATATGGGACAAATTAAGATACCCCTGGTTAGCTACTGTCAAATATAAATATATGGGACAAATAAAGGGAACCCTGGTTAGCTACTGTCAAATATAAACATATGGGACAAGAAAAGAGAACTCTGGTTAGCTACTGTCAAATATAAACATATGGGACAAGAAAAGAGAACCCTGGTTAGCTACTGTCAAATATAAATATATGGGACAAATAAAGGGAACCCTGGTTAGCTACTGTCAAATATAAATATATGGGACAAATAAAGGGAACCCTGGTTAGCTACTGTCAAATATAAATATATGGGACAAATAAAGAGAACCCTGGTTAGCTGCTGTCAAATATAGACATATGGGACAAATAAAGAGACCCCTGGTTACCTTCTGTCAAATATAAACATATGGGACGAATAAAGAGCACCCTCGTTAGCTACTGTCAAATATAAACACATGGGACAAATAAAGAGAACCATGGTTAGCTACTGTCAAATATAAACATATGGGACAAATAAAGAGAACCATGGTTAGCTACTGTCAAATATAAACATATGGGACAAATAATGATACCCATGGTTAGCTACTGTCAAATATAAACATATGGGACAAGAAAAGAGAACCCTGGTTAGCTACTGTCAAATATAAACATATGGGACAAATTAATAAAGAGACCCCTGGTTACCTGCTGTCAAATATAAACATATGGGACAAATTAATAAAGAGACCCCTGGTTACCTGCTGTCAAATATAAACATATGGGACAAATTAATAAAGAGACCCCTGGTTACCTGCTGTCAAATATAAACATATGGGACAAGAAAAGAGAACTCTGGTTAGCTACTGTCAAATATAAACATATGGGACGAATAAAGAGCACCCTCGTTAGCTACTGTCAAATATAAACACATGGGACAAATAAAGAGAACCATGGTTAGCTACTGTCAAATATAAACATATGGGACAAATTAATAAAGATACCCCTGGTTAGCTGCTGTCAAATATAAAAAAATATGGTACAAATAAAGAGACCCCTGGTTACCTACTGTCAAATATAAACATATGGTACAAATGAAGATACCCCTGGTTAGCTGCTGTCAAATATAAAAACATATGGCACAAATAAAGAGACCCCTGGTTAGCTGCTGTCAAATATAAACATATGGAACAAATTAATAAAGAGAACCCTGGTTAGCTGCTGTCAAATATAAACATATGGTACAAATAAAGAGACCCCTGGTTAGCTGCTGTCAAATATAAACATATGGGACAAACAAATAAAGAGACCCCTGGTTAGCTGCTGTCAAATATAAACATATGGGACAAATTAATAAAGAGACCCCTGGTTAGCTGCTGTCAAATATAAACATATGGGACAAACAAATAAAGAGACCCCTGGTTAGCTGCTGTCAAATATAAACATATGGGACAAACAAATAAAGAGACCCCTGGTTAGCTGCTGTCAAATATAAACATATGGGACAAATTAATAAAGAGACCCCTGGTTAGCTGCTGTCAAATATAAACATATGGGACAAATTAATAAAGAGACCCCTGGTTAGCTGCTGTCAAATATAAACATATGGGACAAATTAATAAAGAGACCCCTGGTTAGCTGCTGTCAAATATAAACATATGGGACAAATTAATAAAGAGACCCCTGGTTAGCTGCTGTCAAATATAAACATATGGGACAAATTAATAAAGAGACCCCTGGTTAGCTGCTGTCAAATATAAACATATGGGACAAATTAATAAAGAGACCCCTGGTTAGCTGCTGTCAAATATAAACATATGGGACAAATAAAGAGACCCCTGGTTAGCTGCTGTCAAATATAAACATATGGGACAAATTAATAAAGAGACCCCTGGTTAGCTACTGTCAGGTATAAACAAATAGGATAAAGACAACCCCAGGCTAACTGCTGTCTACATTTGGTTAGCTGTTGTCAAAAATAGACAAATGGGAAAATATAGACATTTGGTTAGTTGCTGTTAAACTAACAAACAGGTGGGTATGAATCTCTTGATAACGACAGTTAAATAAACCAAAAGTTTCCATAATAATCAAGTCATATGACATAAGGAAAATTGGTTGAAAACTTTAATTGAAAATATTTCCGAGAAGTTTATTAAACTGTATGAAACTTACTTCATCTTCTTTTCTTTACATTCATCAGCTGGTCTTATTAATTCCCGACACCCAGAGAGTCCACGTCATAAGACTACCACAGAATATTGGGTGGATACATTGCGAAAAACAGGCATTGGTGAGTCATTCTATATCATTGACTGCTTGGGATATCTTTGTCAAAAATAAAAATTATTTCTCAATTTTTATGATATCATTGCCTGCCTGGGATTCAACTTTGAAAAATGTCAGTGCTGACACTGAAAAAGCATTGCTACTATAGATTGATAACAAATAAACTATCCTTGAATAAGGAAATGATATAAAACTACATATAACCATGTCATAAACTTTTATTTCTTGTATGGCTGTTGTTGATGTATGTATAGCAGATGTAAGGTTTTTGATTTTTTCATTTTATATGGCTGTCAAAACTTTTGACAGGACGTTAAATGTTTCTGCAAAATAACTTGCTTTACCACATTCCAGGAATAGTTCTCAACTTTCTTGAGTAACACAGTACAAATGTTATTTCTTCAATTATTTAAAGTTCTTATGTTTCTATATTTTGAAACTTTTCGGTAGATATACAATAAGAAGGATTTTAAGTGTATGTCAGATTGGCAATGGACGGGCATATATTGTTCCTCTCGGGTACTCTTGTTTCTATTTTGAATGTAAATTATTCTAACTGAATTATCGTAGATAAATATGTTCATCATATAATCATATTCTTCTACCTAATGTATGATTATTTGTGTTGTTTGTGCAGGTCGCAGTACAGAGAGTACTGGTATGAACACATTCTCTGGCCTGAAAAAGCCCAAAGAACGAGACATGCCTTACCTAAGTACATCCTCCTATCTTCGCCAGATGGTTGGTACAGAAAAAACAAAGAAATATGATAACCCTACAAGTAAGTCAGAAGTCAGAATTATCTGTTAATTTGATATTAATGTGAATACATGTTTATTATCATGAATTTGGCATTGATGGATCTAGGGGGGGGAGCTTTAAATCTACCCATCCTACCTACACATTCCTACTGAGGCCTTGCTCCTGGACCCTTCCCTTCACAAAATCCTGGATTTGTTAATGCTTGGTGTCATGGCACACCCAGCTTCTAATTAGGTAAGGGTTTTAGGTTACTTAAAATATCTTCTCAAAAGTACAATCCAGCATGCTGAAGACAGTTAATGCAGTGCACATTCTTCCTAAAGAATGAGATGTAATATGTCTTTTACATTTTAACACCACAAACCCATGGCACAAAGAGTAGATTATAACATGCACACATGGAGGGATCTAAACAATAGTATTTAAATAAAAATTGTGTTATGCTTATTTTGATAAATAGTAGATTTAATAATTAAATTCTTATTTCAGCAAAACCGCCCATGGGTACCCCTGCTTATCGAACTCCTGAAGAATACTATGAGCAGATCCTGGAGTTGAAGAAGGTGTGTTGTTTCTAGGATTCAGACAGAATGTGTATTATATGAATTAAAGGATGTTCAAGATTCTGATATGCTTTTTTAACTAAATGCATTACATGTTTTGTATTACATTTGAATTAATCTGACATAGCACTGCTGAGGAGCATAGATATAGGAAAACTACATATTCATCAGACTACAACTATCTGTAAAGAAATATGTAAAGAAATTTAGAAAAGAAAATTATTCACACTTTTTGGAACCATTTTTGCTTAACCAAACATTTTTTTCCAGCAAATACAAAGTTTGAATCAGGATAATGGTACATTGAAGGCGAAAGTGCGAAGGACAGAGGAAGATAACATCAAAAAGGTAGACTGATTAAGTGTCATAGGAAAGAACAAATATTGAAAGAAGAAGTACTCCTTTCCTCTGTAAAGTTTGAATGATTATCCTAGTTTACTACTATAATGACAGATCTCTTACATACAAATAAATACACAAAGACTAGGAGGACATTTTACATAATATTTCTTTTTATCTGGATTTAGTTAGTATCTGGACTGTGAAAACCTTCTTTGTGTGTAATGATGATGTATTGAATAATATATATTTGTATGATGTTTCTTGTTTTAATTTTGTATATGAAGATGTTTTCAAATAAATGACACAATTTCAATGTAATTTTTGATAGGAAAAAGAAATAGATGGTCTTCTTAACCCAACAAAGGTAAGATTATTATTGTTCAGAAAATCTTCAACCTTTAAA
The DNA here is from genome assembly GCF_002113885.1 of Mizuhopecten yessoensis. Lineage (NCBI taxonomy): Eukaryota > Metazoa > Mollusca > Bivalvia > Pectinida > Pectinidae > Mizuhopecten > Mizuhopecten yessoensis. The sequence continues at coordinate 230,657 of NW_018405514.1, forward strand.
TCATTCATGTTCACAGATTGTTCAGCAAAACTGATTTAACGCTGATTTAACGCTCCTTGTTTTATAAACTGCCAACATATTTAAATACCAACGATTCCATGTTCCTTTTTTTTAAGAATTTCCTTGTATATGTCCCTTGACATATACAAAGAACAAAAATATACCCCTGTCCCTCAATGATGCCAAAATTTGGTTTGTCAAATTGCGATAGTATAGATAGATTAACTCTGCTTGTGTTTTACAAGCTATAACCTGTATATTATACATATAACACCATGGAAATATAGCACAGACGAGTGTAAGTTTGTATCATGATCATGATCAATATTAATCTTGTTTTCATGAATTTGTATTTGTTGTAACCAGAGTGAAGAGATGAGACGGACACTGGGTGACAAACGACCAGACTCTGGGGCCATGGTTCATAGCCTGAAACAAAAAATCTTGAAGCTGGAGACACAGCTCAGAGATAGAGAGGCAGCTCTTTTGTAAGTCTATTAACCCTTAGGGTGCTACGCACGGCATATGCCGTTCTGAAAAGACGGGTCGTCAGTGCTTTGCATGGCATATGCCGTTTCTCGGTCTGTAGGTTTTGATCGGAAGCCAGGAAGTGAGAAGTCGGGTTGTTGCTATACCAAACCCGAACTCGTATAGTAGAAGGCTTCTGATTGGTTGTTTTGTCATTACTTTCGATATTCCCGGCAGTGTACCCTAGTAATACCCAAAGGTGTGCGAGAGAATTTCAAATAGAAAAAAAAATGTCATAAAAATGGCAGAGGTGTAGATTGAAGCGATGAATATGATGGTAAACATTTATTCTCCGGCGTCACCTACGATGATAATAAAGGTTTTGAAGGGTTTAACATGGTTGATGTGGAAATACTTCGGTGTAACATTATATGTAACTTTCCAATGAACGGCTTTGTGCCCTACGCAAACTGGAAAATATCAGCGGACTGAGGCGCACATGTCGTCTACAGGTGAGGCCGATTTGAACATTGACATTGATACGTTTTGAGCCGATTTATTTCTTCAAACAATTTATCGATGATTTAATCATAAACTAGACTNTAACATGGTTGATGTGGAAATACTTCGGTGTAACATTATATGTAACTTTCCAATGAACGGCTTTGTGCCCTACGCAAACTGGAAAATATCAGCGGACTAAGGCGCACATGTCGTCTGCAGGTGAGGCCGATTTGAACATTGACATTGATACGTTTTGAGCCAATTGATTTCTTCAAACAATTTATCAATGATTTAATCATAAACTAGACCGCAGCTAAGATATATCTATATGCCGACTGTGACAGTAAATATATTGAAAGACGACCTGAAACCTGTAGAAAATCACATGAAATACCTGACCTTTTTACTTGAGAAAAAATGCATTTTTAGATGTGAAAATATTAATTAGATCTGAAAAAAGCATTAGGTAAAGTTGAATGTTTACTCCTTTACTCTTGAGTCATTATTATTACGGTATAAATGATAGTCATTTGGCGTTATATATAGACTCAGAGTCAATAATGAAAAGTCATTTGGGATTCCTGAGCAATAACAAACATAGGTAGTTATATACCTAGCAATTATATATTTTCTGCAGAAAATTGCAAGCTGATTTGAAAACTACAAAGATTGATGAAATGAAAGTCCAATTGGAGGCCTGCTTTCACGAGATTGTAAGACTTCAACAGTCTAAAGACACTGGCATAGAGAAATCAATCAAGTAAGTTACATAAAAAAGCTTCATGAATATATTGTCATACTGAAACAAAACATTTTGGAGTTTTTCAGATATATACATCCTTGCATTGACAACGTTTAGAGAGATTTTAAGTCACACTAACTGTTAATCTCAGATGGGATATGTTCAAGTTTTCTCACTTTAGATTTCATAAAAGTGAATGGTTTCTCAAAAATGTTTGTGATTGGATTATTATCAGCAACCTTGGATGAGCCTGACCAGGAAATCATGAAGAAACCCTAATCCAACCTAATACATATTAAAGTTACCTTTTATAATTCTAACTCTGTTTTATTTAGACATAAAAATGAAGGTGGAAAGATGGACAAAGCTGTGAAGGATACCATAATCCGACTGAACAAACAGATTGAGCAGCTCCGTTCTGAGAACAAAGGTCTGAAACAGGACCTGGAGCGGGACCTGTCTGGTACCACAGGTAATCTTATCATGTTACACTGTAGATACAGTCGTGTACATGTTCATAGATATATCCACATATTTTACTTTATAATCGTTTTCTAAAAAAAGTCTTATCAAATATCAGAACTGAAATCTATTTCTTGAAACTTCATAGATACAGGAAATATGGCTCGACAATGTGGTTTATCATGACCCAGAACTTCTATCTACCAGAACTTATCTAGAAGTTACAATTACACCAGCAATAATTCCATCAGATAGCATCAGTCTTTCAATGTTTAAGTCACAAAGTTTCACATCAAGCATTCAGGTGTGTTTGTTCTGGCAGGTGGTTTTTGTGTCCATAGATATGAAATGTCACTAAACTTGATTAGATTTGTCAGTGATTCAAGGATCACAAAATGTCAGGAATTGTTTGGAAACAATATGAAAGTGTATACACGTATTGATTCCAAATCTTCTTAATATTATGAAATAGCATCAGTTACCCTGTTTATGATCTATAGAGTAGATTATACTACATGTAGAAAGATCTACTACCGGTACATAGTAGATTATACTACATGTAGAAAGATCTACTACCGGTACATAGTAGATTATACTACATGTAGAAAGATCTACTACCGGTACATAGTAGATCATACTACATGTAGAAAGATCTACTACCGGTACATAGTAGATCATACTACATGTAGAAAGATCTACTACCGGTACATAGTAGATCATACTACATGTAGAAAGATCTACTACCGGTACATAGTAGATCATACTACATGTAGAAAGATCTACTACCGGTACATAGTAGATCATACTACATGTAGAAAGATCTACTACCGGTACATAGTAGATCATACTACATGTAGAAAGATCTACTACCGGTACATAGTAGATCATACTACATGTAGAAAGATCTACTACCGGTACATAGTAGATCATACTACATGTAGAAAGATCTACTACCGGTACATAGTAGATCATACTACATGTAGAAAGATCTACTACCGGTACATAGTAGATCATACTACATGTAGAAAGATCTACTACCGGTACATAGTAGATCATACTACATGTAGAAAGATCTACTACCGGTACATAGTAGATCATACTACATGTAGAAAGATCTACTACCGGTACATAGTAGATCATACTACATGTAGAAAGATCTACTACCGGTACATAGTAGATCATACTACATGTAGAAAGATCTACTACCGGTACATAGTAGATCATACTACATGTAGAAAGATCTACTACCGGTACATAGTAGATCATACTACATGTAGAAAGATCTACTACCGGTACATAGTAGATCATACTACATGTAGAAAGATCTACTACCGGTACATAGTAGATCATACTACATGTAGAAAGATCTACTACCGGTACATAGTAGATCATACTACATGTAGAAAGATCTACTACCGGTACATAGTAGATCATACTACATGTAGAAAGATCTACTACCGGTACATAGTAGATCATACTACATGTAGAAAGATCTACTACCGGTACATAGTAGATCATACTACATGTAGAAAGATCTACTACCGGTACATAGTAGATCATACTACATGTAGAAAGATCTACTACCGGTACATAGTAGATCATACTACATGTAGAAAGATCTACTACCGGTACATAGTAGATCATACTACATGTAGAAAGATCTACTACCGGTACATAGTAGATCATACTACATGTAGAAAGATCTACTACCGGTACATAGTAGATCATACTACATGTAGAAAGATCTACTACCGGTACATAGTAGATCATACTACATGTAGAAAGATCTACTACCGGTACATAGTAGATCATACTACATGTAGAAAGATCTACTACCGGTACATAGTAGATCATACTACATGTAGAAAGATCTACTACCGGTACATAGTAGATCATACTACATGTAGAAAGATCTACTACCGGTACATAGTAGATCATACTACATGTAGAAAGATCTACTACCGGTACATAGTAGATCATACTACATGTAGAAAGATCTACTACCGGTACATAGTAGATCATACTACATGTAGAAAGATCTACTACCGGTACATAGTAGATCATACTACATGTAGAAAGATCTACTACCGGTACATAGTAGATCATACTACATGTAGAAAGATCTACTACCGGTACATAGTAGATCATACTACATGTAGAAAGATCTACTACCGGTACATAGTAGATCATACTACATGTAGAAAGATCTACTACCGGTACATAGTAGATCATACTACATGTAGAAAGATCTACTACCGGTACATAGTAGATCATACTACATGTAGAAAGATCTACTACCGGTACATAGTAGATCATACTACATGTAGAAAGATCTACTACCGGTACATAGTAGATCATACTACATGTAGAAAGATCTACTACCGGTACATAGTAGATCATACTACATGTAGAAAGATCTACTACCGGTACATAGTAGATCATACTACATGTAGAAAGATCTACTACCGGTACATAGTAGATCATACTACATGTAGAAAGATCTACTACCGGTACATAGTAGATCATACCAACATTTGGTCTTTTTGGATTTTTTTGTGAATGACTAATTAAGTTATTTAATTCAATTCATTAAATTAAGTTAATAATAAAAATGTAGTCTATTATAACGAGGATATTCTCAGGGTGTATATGTATCACAGGTGAATCCTTTCCATTGCATATTTTTTAATTTTAAGGACAAATTTTAATATAAATGTAAATGCCTCCTAATGTTGTTGTTTTTTAAATATACGTCAGATCTAAAAGACTGTTCATATTAAAGTGTTTATGAAGACATATATCACAACAAACCAAGAACTATTTTCTTACTTTAAATAAAAGTAAAACATGCAATATTTTACTATAAATTTTACATTAAAAACTAAAAATCAATGTTCTTTATGTTTCAGGCGATTATGAAGACATGGACAGAAAACAGCTACTTAGTGCAATTAAAAAATTGGAAAAGGTAAAAAAGAACTTAATACATGTAAATTTTAAATTATAGTTTGATCAACCTTTGTTCTGTGTATATATCAATCTTCATGAATAAGATCAAAACAAGTAAATTGTATTTAATATAACAGTGTCAAAAATTTTGTAAATCATTCATCTTCAGAGGTCAAAGAGTAGGAGGGTTGACGATGACGACGACGATGATGAATCCTTATATTCTGCGAAGAGAGTTGATGTAAAGAAAGGTAATGCTATCACCTCAATATCCACATCACTATTGTTACATGGGATTTCATGGTTAACTCTTTGATTTGTGAAATGAGATGGATCAATAATGAAAAAATGTATGTACCGGGGTATTTAAAAAAAATTAAAATTAAAAAAAATGGAGATGTTTTTTTCTGTTGAGAAAAAAAAAGCATTACAGAAAACTTTCACAAAATCAGTTGCCAATTTCCTTAGGAATATGCATAATATGAACCTTACTTGTTTCTCATAATAAAGATTGGTAAAAGGAGATTTTTTCTATACATACAAAATTTGATAGTAATCGAAATTCATCTGGCTATTATAGGGAAGCTCACCCTTAAAGGAAGTATGGAGGAGCGGCTAGACCAATTGGACAAGAGGGAAACCGAGTTGTTGGACACTATCAATAAACAGACAGACACCATCAAGCGTCTCAAAATCTATCGCAAACGCTGTGAAGAAAAGGAGTGAGTCTTAGACCTTATATTAAATTGCCATTACGCATGATATCTAAACAACAAAATCACCAAGAGACATACTTAAATATTTGTGACATTTAATTACCTCAATTGTGTGGTTTCATTATTCAACATTTAAATATACTGCTAATTCACCTGTGATACATATGCACCCTTAGCATATCCTCGTTATAATAGACTACATTTTTATTATTTACATAATTGAATTTAATAGAATTGAATTAAATCATTTTATAAGTCTTTCACAAAAAATTCCAATTCTGCAACTGTTTAAATTTTGCACCAAAGGAATGTTTATTGTACAATATTTTCACTACCACTTATTACTTATTTTTTATGATATCAGACGTGGTTAAAAATGCCAATTTATACATATCAAGTCAAACTGATGTCAGAATTTTAATTTCCTTGGATGCATAAATAGTATTCAGCAGTTATTATACCCCCACTTAGGAGGGTTGTGGGGAGGTATAAAGTAATCCCTTTGTCAATGCATGTGTGTTTGCATGCGCCCATAGTAAAAAGATATCTCATTAACCCCTAACACATTCAGATTTTTATTTTTTACACCATAGTATGGTTATATGCCTAGATCTGATTAGACTTTGGGGGTGTCAGTCGAGGTTAAAAGGTAAAAGGTCATGTTCAAAGATTAACTTTACCACTTTTGAAGTAAAACCTTGTGTATGAGATCACAAACCTCTTGACAAGTTAAGTCTACATTAACATCGTGGTATTGTAACATTGAGTTCTAAACCTGATTTTAGTGGTCATCAGGCAAATCGGGGTGCCAGGGACTCGGTCTTATACCACCTTATCAATATAAGGTGGTACATCGATGTGAGCCTCTGCTCGATTTGTTTTTATTTTAGCGTTCCCTTCCACCCAACCATTAATTTCTGGAAATAGATCAAACATCATATGACTTGTGCAAATGGATACTTTAAGTGTTAATTGTCATGCGTACAAGCAGGTTATTTTCGTAGGGGTTTCATTTTGGTGACTTAGCTGTTGCAGCTTATTTGATTGATTGAAAGAAAACCACCACAATTTGGTATTAAGAAAGCTAAAAATTCAATAGTTGACACATTGGAAATAGAAATTGATGCTGTGGGTTTATTTGTCTGTAAAATGTCCTTGTTTCTTTTTTTTCAGTAAAGATATAAAGGTTCTAGAAGAAGAACTAGGAGGCAGTGGTGTAATATCCGCCCGGCGATCACCCACTCCCAGAACGTGTGTATTTTGTATTCATGTCATCTTTATTTTCCCCACTTCTGTGATACCTTGTTAGGGCTAGATGTAAATGTTGCATAATCTGTCAAACTGTTTGTTTTATTTATTGATACGCATCAAAACATAATTGGTAGTTGTTTTTTTCACTGGTTGTATTTTCTCCAAAAACCTGTTTGAGGTTAACAAAAATCAGCTTTTTACAGGGTCCGAGTAATGTTTCTTTATGATTTGTATATGTACATCTTAATTAATATCTATCATAAATTAATATAATGAAGTTGACTGTAAAACGGTTAGATAGAATACCATAGAATACAATGTTTATCACTAGTTACCTGTTGGCATGTTGTTTTGTCGTGTAGCAGTCGCCCCCCTTCTGGACGACGAGCGTCTATGGAAAGCACAATGTCTGATGACCGTCGAAGCGGAAAAAAGAGCATTGATTCAGCACAGGATAGTGCTGCACGCAAAATACAACAAGGATGGAAGAAGAAACAGTCTGACAGAGAAGAGGTGAGAAATTTTCACAGTGTGACTGCTTACTTATTAGTGTGCTGAACATTGTCAGAGTAGTTCACTGTTTCAGTAGATTTATGCTAAGATAACTTGGCTATATTGTATATAAAATCAAAATTAGACTCGTAAATGTTGTAACTTTACAGCAGTGAATAGAAACATTGAGTATATAGAGAAGACAACAATTTATCACCTCAATATTGATGTAGTTTACACCTACTAAACTTTATCTATAGAACATTTCTGATATACTAATACCTTATATACATAGAATTTTACTTTTTAAGTTCAATTTTGTTGTTCCTTCAAAATAAACAAAATAAAAACAAAATATAATTTACTGACTGAAATGTATTGATAAGAGATGAAAAAAGCGAACTCCATCCTGAAACGTGTTGTGCACATTTTTTTATAGCAAGAGAAGGCAGATTACGAAAGGAGACTGAAGGCAGGTTTTGTTATATGTATTGTGATATGCTTTGAGGGATTTGATATTATGTGTGATTGTAATGTCCTATTCCTGCATGAACAGAAATGGTGGCTTCCTTTGTGAGCATGGGGGTATTTGTCTGCAGCATGTGGCATGTTTGTTATCACTAGCGATACACTTTTGAATTATGATAGGTTATAGGTAATAATCATATTGGTTAATAGTTCAATTAATTTAAAGTCAAAATACAAATTTCAATGCATTATGTATTAGATGTATTGAATATAATCTGTTGAAATCTGTTTTCATAAGTATTTTTACTGAATAAAATAATGTATGTAACTTGATGAAATCTTAATTCAAAAGTGTTTACTGTGTAAATAAATAATTTTCACTTGTTGAAATCTTAATTCAGAAGTGTTCTGTGAAAATAATATTGTGATATTTGACCTTTAATCTGCACAGAACAAAACTTTAATCCACGACAGGGAATTTACATAATTAAAAACTTGACGGATTATAGCCAATATTTTCTTCCTTTATCATGTCACATATTTACCGAGTTTATAAATATCACGTCACATATTACTGAGTTATGAATAAAAACCATATAGCAATGATTCAAGTACCTGTAGTAATCTGAAACAATTCAATATTTGATTCCATAGATCAGAGATATTTCAGCTTTCATTTAGATTGCTTGCTTATCTTTCTCAGCTTTATTTAATGCCTATCAGTTAGAGTACCACTATCAGCAAAGATACATGTATTCAGAATTAAAATGCTTGCAATTGAAATATTTGATACATTTCTGTATTTAAATTGTTCTCTGAAATAACAAATCAACAAATAATTGTTGCCGATTAGATAGAACTACTAGTTAACCTTTTAGGCATTGTTCAATATCAGTAAGGACTTTTCAGTATTGTATTAAAATATGAACCATTTATGATATTGGCTATATTAAAGTTTTGTCCAGGTTTTTCCTTTTGTCCAGGTTTTCCTTGATCATTAATCCTGGTCTTTTCATGTACTGCTTCTCAGTGCAGAAGTTACTCTAAGTCACTTTACTTCAGTGATCAATTGTATGTATCTCATACAGTGAGTAACCAACACTGACCAAATATGTTCATGTACTAAACGTTTGTGTTTAACTTGTGCATGCCCGAGTTGGTAATGTGTGCCATTAACACTAATGACATTATTCATTTCTTATCGTTTACATTTAGTATATTGGGGACATGCTAATAATAGGAAAAATGGCTGAACAAACATGTACATGCTCTTTCTGACAAAGTCTCTTACATTTAAGGATACTATTCCATCTTAAAAACTGTAACTTTGATTGTCAAATAACTTCAAAATTTGTTTATTTCTGATTAGTCCAAAAGAGGAAAGAAACATTAATATTCAGCAATTGTATTTCACAGGAATTTTAATGTCACAGCCAGATAAATGCACAAAAAAACCACCCTGCAAATTTGTTGACAGATTGAAACGTAGTGAGGACAATTAAAATACTGCAAATTGTTCCAGGGACAATTGGATTAAAAAATTATCTACAAATGTTTGAATTTTGAACTCTAATAACTTTTTTCTGATATAACAAGGCATTCCATTAGTTTAGAAAAATGTAGACACGGAAACCATGATATGATATTTAAAATTAACAATATTTTTACCCAATAAATGTACATCTGACCAAATAAAATTTCAACAACACTTTGTGTTTTAGGCGGCTGAGCGTCTACAGGAAAAACATGCTGTGCGAACAATAGAGAAAAATTGGACAAATTACAAAACTACAAAGAAAAGACAAGACCAAGAACAGGCAGTATGTTACAGTTTCTTGCAACTTTGAATATAAGAACATGATATTAAAACTATGAGTAAGGGAACTTTGTGAAACCATTTATGTCCTGGTAAGAGGCTGAAACCATATATGTCCTGGTAAGAGGCTGAAACCATATATGTCCTGGTAAGAGGGCGAAACCATACATGTCCAGGTAAGAGGGTGAAACTATATATGTGCTGGTAAGAAGGTGAAACCGTACATGCCCTGGTAAGAGGGTGAAACCATACCTGCCCTGGTAAGAGGGTGAAACCACACATGCCCTGGTAAGAGGTTGAAACCATATTTGTCCAGGTTAGAGAGTATGTCCTAATAACCAGAGAAATAGACAAGATTCACAAATTATTGAGTATGTTAAAGATCTTGTAAGATATATGGTCCACTACTGTAGATACCCAGACTATCATTGCTATTATTTCAGAATTTTGTATTATGATCCTCCTCTGAGAGGGTCTTAGATAGCCCCCCATAACACCTTACCAATATAGGACAGATCTATGTAGAACAAATATATTGTGTTTATTTGTGCATGAATTTCACTCTTCTATTGAACCTATATATAGTTTTCATTTTTTTGTCTTTCTTATAAATATATATAATATATGCACTTGTATTTCTGTTTCTTTTATGTGTGATTGTCAGGAATTTTTCCAGCAAGATTTCGTGTAAAATTTTCTGAAACAGAAGAAGAATTCTTTGAAAATAAGTTTTTGTGTCAAGCTTTTTACTACATTAGAGATTAGGTGAATTTAGAAATCAAATGGGAATGTTTTCTTGAAAAATTTAGAAATACCATAATGTGTTCCATTTCATTACACATTGATATCAAGGTCTTAATTTCTACTAATATCTATCAACTCTAAAAGAAGGATACACAAAAACAAAATACTAAATGCTTTGTATTGAGACAGGGTTAAAGAGTAATTCCAAAATGGATATATTGTTTGGAAACTTCCAAAATTATACTGGTCGAAGATTAATATCTGTAAACCATGGAATTTTCACCTGTTTAATTTTCGCTTTTTTCACCCACCTGAATGAGAGTGATTATGTTCTGACAGTGAATATCAATAGATAGGGATTTTACAAGTAAATGGCAAAAGTTTCTTGGTAGACACCATGTCCTTAAAAATGTTCGTCAGACTACCAGATACCTACACATCCTCCAATGTTTTCATATCTTCCCAGTAGAATCACATATTTTCAGCTATATCTTCTGAATCTTGCACAGTATAATGTATGTACTATGTTATTATATATTTGAAGTTATAGCTCCACCATGCATGAAATATGTTTCTGAACCAGCGCCATGATGCAAATATTCCTATTAATTCTATCGCTTTGATTGTAAATCTTTCTTACCCTTGCACACTTGATAATGCACACAGGATAAAATACAGAACTTCCGAGAGGAAAGGGCAGCCAAGAAAATCCAAAAAGAGTGGCTCGTCCACAAAAAGCGCCAGTATGACGATGAGGTGGAAGACGTAGGTATCCAAGGGATAAACTCACTGTACATGGCAAGATGGTACAATTTCTATCAAGGCAATGGAAAAATGGTAGCTTCTACAAAAGATATGTAGAAACAAATTAAATTTAGTCTGAAAAATACCCAGGTAACAAGTTTTCAATGGGAAATTTTAAAAAAATTGACAATGATTTTGATTATCAAATCTCTGTAGGAAATTAGATCATTTTTGCCAATCATTTTGTTTCCTAGTCACACCTGCACCAGCTCTATGATGATTCATTGTTTTCACACACATTTACTTGATTTTTTTAACATCATTCAAGGAAATATGTCATTTCACAAATAACAGCACCATTACATGTTATTCTGTGTACAATTATTCTATTCACATCACTCAATGTTCTACCTCATTATTAAGCAATTTTATGTAACCACATCTTTCGTGATTGTAGATCAATTTATTTTCATGATAGTGTTTCAGACAAAACTTGGTTAACTGGATGATTTCAAAACTCCTAACTCCAAAGCTTCATTGGAAAGTGAATCACTGCAATGTTGTTTACTATATCAGTTATAAAGTAGAGGTAGCTTCTTTTTGTAGCTCTTTTCACACAATAACTCACTTCGTGGCTGTTTTTAAAAAGCATTTGAAAGAATATTAGAATCAGGAAAGTTATTGTTGTCCATCCAAAAAAAAGTAAAAAGATCACTCAATAATGCAGTAGTACAATTAAGTACAATACATTGTATTCTGATGTGGTACAATGTGCTTAGCAGACAATGATTAAAGATGACAATTGTCTAATGATATGATGATCTTGTTAACTTTTACTTCTTAAAGGGGCTGGTCGGGGAAAAGATTATAAAATAAATGGGTCTAAATGCGTTCCCTGGCCTTCCAAAAGTTATACCATGGCAATATGATGGTCGAGTTCTGCTTGCAATGTCCAGTTTTGACCACTGAAATATCGGGGAAGCCCTGCGTAAATTTAGCGCAGATCTATTTATATATGTCAAGTGGTTGTTTCGAAAGTGAGGCAGTGAAGATAACAACAATAGCACGCCGTCATGTGCCATGTCAGACTCAACTAGCGGACAAGACAGCAATACTATACGTAAATAATTGTTTTCAAAGGTCATGTATGATGCAAGTGTAGTATTCCTACCTATATGTTGTTGTTATATATAACGGTATTGATACCTCGTGCCTGTCATGACTTTTGCATGCATCTTTTTCTTTCGCCGCGATGTTTACATTTGGCCTTGTTGATGACGCGCGTGCGGTAAAATTACATCACTGATCTGGGTCAATTGAGAGTTTTAGACTGTCAAGGTGACGATTAAGGATTTCTTTAATATAGTTATAATTTTTACTCTTAGGGAGTGAATTTCAGCAAAATTTGTATCGGTATATTTCATAAGAAGGTATTTTAAACATGTGTATGCCATTTTAGCAAATATGACATTTTTTCCCCGACCAGCACTTATGTGTGAGAAAAAGGAGATAAATTTGCAATGTACCCTTATTTATTCAATATTTTAGAGTTCACTATAAGGTCATCAATGTTCCCCTCTGTTTCTTTTAAATTTATTTTCATAGATGATATATTCAGTATAAAGCAAAATTTTCATGTGAGTAAATTACAAATCTCAAAGTATAGGAATCTGTACCTACAGGCATCATGGTAACCATATCTGTTTTACCTGTATGACAATCACCTTGGGCTACAAATCTAGAGCTGATACCGGCATCATTTATCAGTTTAAATTTATGAAAATCTCTCCAGGCTACAGAGCTGATACAGGCATCCATGCGGGGTCACAAAACCAGAAAGGGACGTATGAAAAAGATGCGTGAGCGAGATTATGATGACAGTTACTCGGATGAGAAGGAGTATGATGATGCTGTAAACCTTATCCAGTCCAGTTTCAAAGGTCATGTTGGCCGCAAGAAGAAGCTTAAGAGGTAAATGTTGGTCATGTTGGTCATATTGTTTTTCATTTTTGTTGACAATTTGCTTGTCACAAGGGCAAATAAGTTCAAGTGATGCTATGTCTATTTTCGATCATTTAAAAAAAGAAAAAAAACAAGCAAGCATAAACAACATGTATATATTATCAGCTGATCCTCAAACTTATTAGAAGAAACATTTTTTTTAGGTTGGATTAATTATAAATAAGTAACGGGTAAATGTTGTTTTCTCTAGAATGGAGTATGATGATGACACCGGTGATGACTACGAGCAGCTGTATACTAGAAATCCAAGCTCAGCAAGCTACAAAAACCGTCCAGGCTCCTTAGAGAGAGGTAGACCAGGCTCAGGGGAAAGGATCCGACCAGGCTCAGGGGAAAGGATACGACCAGGCTCTGGGAGTCGGCCTAGCTCAGGTAAGATTCTATTAAAAAAAAAAAAAATCTCTAGTAGTGATTAAGGCTACCTTTGATATGTACACCATGCTGTTCATGGCTTTTGCCAAATCAGTCAATTCTGCTTTCTGTATTCGCTGTATAACTTTCCAGTAATTTTTATTTTAAACTTATAAAATTTAGCCAGTATATCTGGAAAAGCTTTATTTAGATTTCTGTCAAGTTAGAAAAACAATCCACTTCAAACAAAAAGAAATACAGTATAAAGGAATACATGTACTTGTAAATGTTAACATGGCAGGATTACAAAGTTTCCATTCTTATACAGAATTCCTAAATATTATGGGAGATGCAAATCTAATACATCTGTAATTAAACGAATGGGTTGGTTCTTAATACACGAAGAAGAATATCTAAGTGTAGGAAGTACATGGTCATGTTTTTCATGGATTAATACCTATCTTTTCTGTACACAGCACTGTCAAGAGGAAGTATTTCATCAAAGGTAAGCGAAGAAAAAGCATCTGTCAATGGTAGAGAATGATATAGTTGTAGGTCTTTTATTCCTAGAATCTGGTTTTATAGTGTGAGAGCTGTGTTCTTTATCAATTTAAGTAATAATCAAGAAGACAGTATTTTATAACCATCCTTGTAAGTTGACAATTACTATTTAAAATATGTCTGGATGATCTCTGTGCATATTTTTATTTTTATTTTGACAGCGGAGTTTTACTGGTAGTGTTGGGAGAACAACCACAGCAAGCTATCATCAGAGAATGTCTGACCACGAGGATGACAGACACTACTCCACTGGTAGGACCACTCCCACTGGGAGACCGCCATACCAACGAGCATCAGATTATGATGATGATGATGACATTGAATTTTAGCAAAATTTTCCAGATTAGACATTTTATGATACTTTGACATTCAACAGTGTCAGGACTCCCGTGGATGTGTCTTTGACAAGAATATGTTATCCGTGTCATGCAAGAGTTTAGAAGGCCTTTAGAGATCTGTAGTGGGGTAATGGTTCTCTGGATCTCATCTTATCATGATCATCCGTCCTCTCCCAAACTTCTACATATTCCGTTTTCCAGTCTGTGATATTTCCATTTATTGTACTTTTCCTCGATATAGTGCAGCAATTTATTTATGTTTATCTAATAATATTGTGTCCAATTTGTTGACACAATGAAGCTACATTAGATAGTTGGATCTATCTTAATTATAAATCATGTCTACTTAAAACATATTTGTATATTTCTTCCGACTAAATTATCAATTATTTTTAAGATAAGTGCTTCTATTGACAACCTGCTAATGCTTCAGATGTAGATAATTTGTCAGACATACCAAACTGAAATCATTGGAATCAATTGTTATGGTATTAACTTTCAGGTTAGTTAAACACATTTTAAAGTCATTGGTTTATCACAATTTTTAATGACCTTACATGTATTGAGGTATAATTCTCTCATAACAGCTTGCTTCACCTTTTAAAGTAGCTTTTTTATACAGTATGTAGCATATAAACTGAGCATGGCTTACAAACAGCCATGTTACAAACCTCTTCTTATATCCTCTTTTTTGATAGATTTTCAGATTTAATGTTGTTATTCGAAGAATATTCCTAATTTGACATATCTTAATAAACATATTAAATCTTACAGACCCATTAATATCTTTAAACTTAATACACTGTACAAGTATAACATTAGTTTATGAAAGAGGCTTACTTGCAGTATTTTTGTACTTTATGTTAAGTTTGCATTAGAAGACTTTTAAGTATTGTGTTTAGGGTATAGTGTTTAATAAGGAGCTACATTTTTTTTTTACATTTGTTGTTCATAGGATCTGACAGAAAAAATACAGAATTATTGCATTGTATTTACCTTGTTTGTAGAATTAACATGTACAGAATACAGGCGAACATTTCGGGAGTTTATAGTTTTAGCTGGTCTTGGGCCTCCTAGTGTTTGGTAGGTCTTCCTTAATATACCAGAATTTTAAAAAGTTAACAATGTTTCCAGACAAAAAGAATGAAAATTGCCTCCCTGCAACTTTATACTGAAATTTGATTGTAACATGTCATTTAATGGTAAATACGAGGGTAATACAGGGATATTATCTAGAATGGAAACTGTAGGGTTGTATCATAGCACTGTACACTATTCCTTATGGTATAGATAACTATTACCAGTACAATGCTCCATTCAATCAAACACTTTGCCATTTATCAGTCACAGAAACAGAAAATTATGTCACTCAATGTTTGGGTTATCTAAAGTATTCTCATCAGTGTTAAGTGAAACAATTTTCCAGTCGACACATGTAAAGTTGATACTTAGTCACAGATTTTTGGCTGTCTGTCTCAAAAAGATTTTGCAATCACACATTTAGTCGATTATTCTGACTGTATTTGATATTAATCTTTGCATCCTTTCAATTGTTCAATGTCATGAAATTAAATATGGAATCTTGAACTTGGATAATTTGGTCCATTATATTTTTGTAATACATACATATGATATATGTACTATGAAACAGAAGCCCAGCAATGTGGTTGGTACAATAATCATTTGCATGACGTTCACTTGTTTAGCAAGCAATTCATCATAAAATTAATATACTTGTAGTTTTTTATGTATGTATAAACATCCGACGTTTGTCCTACTGGTTTTTGGAGAGTTTCACAAAAAACTCAACTGTCAATCTCATTACATGTTTTCCTTTAGTACAATGTAGAATAAAATTCATATTAAAGCAGTGTTGACGATTGAACATTCAGTGTGATGTGGTCAGTTTTAATTAATCGAAGTAATTAAAAACAGCAATTTTAATTCACAATATTAAAACAGGTTTGACCCATATTATGAATGTTATATGGATTAGAATGATTATAACTTAGAACTTCAATATGTAGCATATAAGGGTAATGCAAGTCCTACAGTACTGCTTGACTGTTAGATTTTGTACCTTTAAATTTATTTATGACATTTTCTAAACAAAATATTTTCAGAATGTTAAAAGATAACTTCTAATAAAAAAAATTGTATATCAACAATTGTTTGTTTTTGTATTGTTGCGCATTGATGAACTTTATTTGTATTTTCTAATTTAAACTGTCATTCCTATGGCTTCAGCCAAGGAGGTGGGGATGCCTTACTAGGAGGAGTCCATTACCCCTTCTAAGCCAAACATATCTTTCCGACCCGAAACCTGTGTTTATAGGTAATCTTTGTTTTCCTTACTATATGCTTTATTAGAACTTCCAGGTTTAACTGTATCTGTGGTAAACAGAAATTCTTCCAACACCTTACAGCAGATGCAATGTGATGATGCTTAATCATTAGTTTTCGAGAGCATGCTTCACTTTTCAGCATGTGTGTACCAATTTGTAAGGCTGAGGATGCTGTATCAATCACATGTTGCCATGGAGACGGAACAGATCCTGTATGACTAAACATGTAATGTTGGAGGTTTAACTGCCATGTATAATATGCAGTAGATAAATTGTGGATGTAATCTCAGGAGAAGCTATAAAATGTGAACTACCCTGGGACATGTACTAGCCCTTGTGGCTGATGATAAAACCTATGCTGATCTTGCTTTGGCAATTTTTGTCTGTCAAGACAAACCTATGGAAACACATGCTGTATATTTTCTTTGACAAATTGCATTCACCTCTACAGTTTACATCATAGAAAATCACTGAACAATTATGTGAAGATATTATACTGATTTCTTTATTCGCAACATAATACAGGTATAGCACATCTGTGCTCTTAACTGTTAACCAGAACTTCCTTTCCGAAATTAATCACAATTAATTTCTGTCTCCTTGTTGGTTACAGTTACTTCCCTACAGACAGTCTGCAATAATGACACAAAGAACATGGTACATACATTGGGGTTATAGTTACAGACCTCCTATTTATATCTTTTGTAATACTACCAGTCACATCTTAGCATTGATCTTCATTCGGTTTATCCAAGAATTATAACATCCAGATGACACAGCTGCAAATATCTCCATCATATTGCAAACAAATTATTTGGGTAATAACAAATTTCAGAAATCAACAACAATGATGAGTGGTCAGCATGTGGAATATCTGTTTATATTTGTAGTGGAAGCTCATTAATCCAAGCTAAAACAGTCCAGGAATGCCACTGCCTGGACATAATGTGTAGAAATCCCACTGCCTGGACACCCATGTGCAGGAATTGAAATGCTTGGGTACTAATGTGTAGAAATTTCACAGCCTGGACACTTATGTAGAACTGATATCCAAACATTTACTCAAAACTATTCAATTGATAGATGAAACCAAAGCAACCGGACTAACAAGGATCCACTGTCAAAATGTCTCAGATGGAGCCAGTCAGGATAATGCACTTAGTCACTCCGACAGCTGTAGTCAGCCAGTCTCGACAGATGTTTCCAGCGCA
This sequence comes from Mizuhopecten yessoensis, assembly GCF_002113885.1. Classification (NCBI taxonomy): domain Eukaryota; kingdom Metazoa; phylum Mollusca; class Bivalvia; order Pectinida; family Pectinidae; genus Mizuhopecten; species Mizuhopecten yessoensis. The sequence goes on from NW_018405514.1 coordinate 248,841, forward strand.
GGTTTTGAGTGTTCATCCTCAGGCTCGCCCTCTGCTGCAAGTCCAAAGGATTTGAGAACTTTATGCTGGCGTGTGTTTCTTAGCTTTTTCAAGTCCTCAGCATATTGTTGTTCTCGCAACAACTGTTTCCTCTGTTCCTCCAGCTCGCGTTTGTGTTCCTGATATGCTCGGGTTGTCTTAATTAGTTCTAATAACTCCCTCCTAAGATTGCGGTTTTCCGTTTTGATTGCATTTGTATGGTCTGTGAGACACTGTATGGCCTCCTGAAATGGAAATCACATAAGGACTTAAAACAGTATATTTGTACGCAGCATAATGCAATTATGTAGAGACGAACTGTTTTCATTTTCTAAAGTGGTTGTAAGTGGTATTGCCAACTGAACTTCTGTATGTTGATATGAGGGTTTAATCCTTTGTAAAAGTATTGAGATTCAGCATTTTTATCTCCTGATTATAAATGGGTTATTAACACGACCAAATCATTTGTTAGATAGAACTCTAAACAAGATCATGATCCATTTACAGAACAAAACAGTAGGCTACCGACCAGACAGGTCTGCTTCAAAAGTAATTTAAGTGACTGAGCAAACGTTAGTTATTAACGTACCTTGTTGGCCTTTTTCTGTAAAGTAGAAATTCTATTTTCTGAATCATTTTGGAATTCCCTTTTGTCTCTGAGGAAAGTGGATTTGAGTGACTGGATGGTTTCGGAGTGTTTCGTCCTCATCTGCATCACCTCCTTCTCCAGCTCCTTGATCTTGTTGAGTTGTTCTGTTTGTAAGGTCTGGTGAAGAAATTGCAACAATTGTACAGTCCTGTCTAATGTTTTCCACAGTTCACAATCACATAACCAGCTGACTAATGAAGGATCAATTCATATATAATTGTAATTGCTGCAGTTGAAACAATTGCTGTCTCCAAATAAATGACTCATATATATTAATCTTAAACTTATTCTTTAAAACATTATCAACCTGTCTTAATCAATGGACAATATAAATTGTCTGTTTAACCTCCAAAAATATCATAACCACTCCCGAAGGACCCGAGTTTGAATTCCTGGTAATTATGTATGTGACCTCGACCTTTCCTACAGTCTGTTACACTGGCTTAAAAAGCAATCATGTTCCACCACACCTGTTCCAAGGAGAACTGAACATCTGTGTTTAATAAGTGACATCAACCTTTGACCTAGTGACCTAGCTCATAGCCCATGCATCCTGGTTTCTGAAGTGTTTGAAGTTTTAGTACTCTAGGTCAAGGAAAACTAAAACTGTTGTTTGTTGTTCGTGGATAAATCAGTATATGTCTTCCTCTATACAGACTGATAAATTACTCATAGCAGTCAATCTACAAGGCTAACAATGTTAATGTGGTTCATGTGTATGTATTTTTTTTATTTACTCAATTATTTTTAATAGTAAAAGATGCAGGTAAAGTTCAGTATATGGCGTATGAAATAATAAATTTCCATATGAAATGTGTGATAGATTACATACATGTTATAAAGACAATAGGCAATTCAATAAAAGCGCCCATACTTGTTGACATATGTACTATATATAGACAATAAAGAACCGGACAAGAAACCCAATGCTAGCCAACATAAACATACCTTTAGTGGGGTTAGGTCTCCCAACTCATCTTTCGTCTTTTTTAATGAATTTTGTTTTTCCAGGAGCAAAATTTCAAGTGCTGTTCAAGAGAAGAAAGAAATGTTCTATAAATTGAAAGTACACAGTAATTTAAAATACAAATAATTGGAAAGAAACTGCATGAACAATTTTTATTTTTATTTTCAATTCAGTAACATGTACTAGGTCTTCATTTGATAGTTATCATCTCAAAGAAAACATTCATCTGTCATTTTATTGTGACTATTCATATTAATACTATGTAAACCTTACTCTGTTTTCTTTCATCAAACTCCCTTTCCATGATTTCCTTTTCCAAAAGGATATTGCGGATTTGCTGTTTGTTGTGATCACTCAGTGTGATGATGGTTGTCTGTCTCTTGCTTGTCTTCTTCTCCATGTAACTCATGTATTCATGCTGTAATAAGAGACAACCCGTTATTGTATTCATGCTGTAATAAGAGACAACCCGTTATTGTATTCATGCTGTAATAAGAGACAACCAGTTACATATACACCTCATGTATTCATGCTGTAATAAGAAACAACCAGTTATCTATGTAACTCACATATTCATGCTGTAATAAGAGACAACCAGTTATCTATATAACTCATGTATTCATGCTGTAATAAGAAACAACCAGTTATCTATGTAACTCATATATTCATGCTGTAATAAGAGACAACCAGTTATCTATATACCTCATGTATTCATGCTGTAATAAGAGACAACCAGTTATTTATATAACTCATGTATTCATGCTGTAATAAGAGACAACCAGTTATCTATAAACATCATGTATTCATGCTGTAATAAGAGACAACTTGTTCCTATATCACTCATATACAGTTATTTATATACCTCATGTTTTCATGCTGTAATAAGAGACAACCCATTATCTATACACCTCATGTATTCATGCTGTAATAAGAGACAACCAGTTATATATATAACTCATATATTCATGCTGTAATAAAAAAACAGTTATTTATATACCTCATGTATTCATGCTGTATTTAAAGAAACCAGTTATCTATATAACTTGTGTACTCACGCTGTAATTAGAGACAAACATTTATCTATATAACTCACACATTCATTCTGTAATAAGAGAAAACCCATTAGCTATATAACTCATGTATTCATGCTGTAATAAGAGGCAACCAGTTATCTATACACTTCATGTATTCATGCTATAATTAAAGAAACCAGTTATCTATACACCTCATGTATTCATACTGTATTTAGAGAAACCAGTTATCTATATACATCATGTATTCATGCTGTAATAAAAGACAACCCATTATCTATATAACTCATGCATTCATGCTGTAATAAGAGACAACCAGTTACATATACACTTCATGTATTCATGCTGTAATAAGCGACAACCAGTTATCTATACACCTCATGTATTCATGCTGTAATAAGAGACAACCAGTTATCTATACACCTCATGTATTCATGCTGTATTTAGAGAAACCAGTTATCTATATACATCATGTATTCATGCTGTAATAGGAGAAAACCTGTTATCTATATATAAATTGTGTATTCATGCTGTAATAAGAGACAACCAGTTATCTATATAACTCATGTATTCATGCTGTAATAAGAGACAACCAGTTATCTATACATCTCATGTATTCATGCTGTAATAAGAGACGACCAGTTATCTATATAACGCATGTACAGTATTAATTAGTACAGTATTCATGCTATAATAAGTTGTGATATATATATGCTGTAAGAAGTCAAAAACTGATTTCATAATGCTTAGATAAATCGAACAATAAAGATTTTATAATTAAAACTAAATAAATTTTAACGGACACCCATACTTTTATGATATATATATAGCTATTAGCTAGTGATAAATTGTGCTATTACTTACGCTCTCATTGCGGACTCTGTTAGCCTCTTGTTGTAACCAATCATTCTCCTTTCGTCTGCATATTTCGTTAAGGATTAAAAAGTAACAATATTATGGATGATAGGGGAAACACAGTAACCAGTATATCCACCAAGGTTTGAATTATCTTCATACATATAGAAAATAATAATTACCTTTAAAAGTTAAATATTTTTATGTGCATCTGTTTCAACAGAAATCTCAAAAGTTAACTGGAAACTGTTAGATCATGGTACAGTGGGTCATCTGATTACAAACTGATTACAAACTAGTGTCACTGTCAGCACATGGCTGTGAATTATAGTTATTTACCAGTGTAGACTATTAGGTCTGTAACATGGTTTACCATTCCACTAACCTGACCAGGATAGTAGATCGTATATCAGGGCAATACATAGGTCGGGATAGTAGAATTGTTCACAACCTACCTGCAGGCCATTATTTAGTTTAGAATATGAATTTGGAAACCTCTACAAAGCCAATACAATAGTACAATGTCCTTGTTATATAGAGAACACTATTATATGTACTTGTTAAACAGATACTGTTTATTGTAATTATAATTTATATGTTTATTACTTAGTACAGTTGGTATCTCCCGACTCCCTTAGGGGAAACAGATTTTTATTTTATTGTTTGTTTTACCTAAATTCTGGATAAGCAATGAAGATAAATGTATTCAAATAAGAAAGGATACAGATCTTCAACTTTTTTCCTTGCATTCTCCAAATCTGTCGTCACCTTTTCCAATCTGAATGAAAATGTATTTATATAATAACAACAACACAGGATATAGGTACCTAAGTAACAATTAACGTCCAAACAATGACTGATAAAATCATGATAATTAGCTGGGGTACATTCGCGTATCTGGTTGAAACGGTTCAACCTATAAAGAAAACAACAGGCACAGATCTGGACCGCGAGGCTGACCTCAGGAAAATTTGGCACATGTAGATTGAGGGGTCCAGACGTACCTGACCGAAACTAAAATGCTGACTATTGCCAGTTTGCGTTATTTCTTTCAAAAACAATGTCAAGTCACACGTAGTTTTTAAGATATGTTATGTAATTCAGTGGATGGATGAAAGAAGGTGATAACAAGTTGTTTTTTATTCTCCAAAACGGTGCATTTTTAGCTCTGCTTATAGAACGGTACTATTGCGTTCGTTTATCGTGGATTATTTCTGTGCCACACCGTACCATGGTAACGAATAAACTAATGTATTTTAGTATTATAAACAATATACAAAAAAAGTATCTCATTACAGTACTGTAGTCATTTGTAAGGTGTGTGTTTTTCATTTATATTGCTTTTTTTAAATCTTTGTTACGAATAAATGAAAGAAAAAGAAAAGGGGTAACGTTAAGTCGATATATGTTGTGTGAATCGTCATATGTAACTGATGTTTTTGTGATGACAGGTACAAATAATTCTCCAACATTCATTTAGAGCATGATGCATGTTGGTCGACCAAGAAATAACGTCTTTAATTACTCACTCTTGTTGAAGAATCAGCTCTTTTTCTGTAGGCTCAGGGGTTGCTGGCTTTTGTTTAGGTTCATCACCGTCGTCATCTTTGCCACCCTTTCCTTTCTTCCCTTTTTTCCCACCCTTTTTCTTTGGAGGCATTTTCAAAATAACCACAAGAAATGGCGTCCTTGGTGACTACGGTAACAGGTGCTAGCTTTTATTGTAGTTTCGTAGTTTTTCATTTCTTTAAAAGTATTACACCGTGTTTGCCTTAATTTAATCTTATATTTAAAAGAATATATATGTTATCAAATTCAAGTGCTTTTTGGATGAGATTGATCCCTTTCAGAATTAAAAATAATACGAAACCGAGCGTCAATAATTACTTTTTTTTCTTCTAAAAATGGCGGCGCCCATTGAACAACCGGTGAAACGTAAAACTACTAAATTACCGCCAGAAATTGATCTAACGTCTCCACATTTTGACCCATCAAAGGCACTCTTTTCTAGTCACGTACTGCTGCCATTTGCATCTGCAGAACCACTTGACAATTTGGCGAGGTTCGAGAGTTGGTCTAAACAGTCAAAGAAAAATGAAGCTATCCACAATCTCGAAAATCTACCAGTTGAAGTTGAATCAGAAAGGAAGCCAATACATAAAATAATTGTAAAACCAGCTACTGTTGATTTATCCAAACACTCTGGAAGGCATCGAAATAAACTCAACAGAAATGTGCTTACACGAATGAAAGGTTAGTCTTGTGAAATGTCAGACATTTCGTCCCGAAGTAGTTATTTCCCTTTAATCAGCACATACACGAGTGCATACAATTACATATTGGATGGGAAATATGATGAGATTGAGAGTGACGCATTATGAAATTCTCCTATTTATTTAATTTCATAGCCCGAGTTTCCTCTGGCCCTGTCACCAGACTTGGACATTTTGACGGATAGATGTCTGATGTAGGCCAACACCAGACATATATCTGTCCAAATGTCTAAGTCTGGTGTCAGGGCCAGAGTAAACTGGGGCTAATAATTTCCCTGAATAATAATAATATTTATTCTGTAAAAGCAAGATACAGGTACAAATATCACATATGATCACAGATTTCAATTGCATAATAATCACAGATTTATCACAGTATTTAGATTATCACATCAAAGTTAATATCACAAATTTTGGAGCACTATAAATACAATGTATCTGTTTGACTAAGCTTTAACCTAGGATATCCCATGAAAGCTGGGTGGCAGCTTATTTCCAATGGGGTCCTCTAGTATAGATCTTAATTACTTAGATAACAAAAGGTCCTAAGGATTTGACCTTATAATATGAATATAAGATGGTATAATTTCTCGTAATAATATATATATGAATAGAATAAGTTGTAATTGGTCAAATATGATGATGATATATTATTTCATCAAAATAAGATGTTATTTTATTTGACGGTATAAGATGGAGTTGTCATTAGCAAATATGATTTCCTTCTGATAATATATATATGTGGGGCTATGCATGATGTTGTTTCCACTTGTAATATTAAAATATCAGTTATATGTATCACTGTACATATCATAATGCAAGATGATGTCATTCTTGCAGATATTAAGTAACAATATAAGATGGTGTTAGGCCATATACATTTATACTGTGGTACTTGTGTGTAGAACAGACAACAGGTGGTTGGGCAATCCCTACCAACCTATTATCTGTCTAACAAATTATAGCAATTTGGGGTATAATACATATATAAAAATGACTTTTAATAAAATAAAGACTGAGGATGATGGTAATAAAATCTTCCATAACATTTATAAAAAGTACATATTATATTGGTACTTTAGTTAAAATTTTGGTAATACATCATATATTTTTAGAAGAAGTTTAGAGTCACCCACTGGGATAGAATAAAAATTACCTTTAGAAGACAAATTCTTGCTCAAAATCATTTTTTGCCAAAACTTGTAAGTACTTTTTTATCTCGCTTTTGAATTTCTTCTTGTGATCGACAGATTTTATTGAATGTGGTAAGTTATTCCAATCTTTGATAGCATTATAGAAAAAAGATGATGATTCCACACCTTTTATATAAGGAATGTTGAAATTCAGATCACTGTTCCTGGTAAAGTGTTTTTTCTCTGTTCTAGTAAAATTTTCTTTCATATAGGATGGACATTTGTTATGTTGAATATTAAAGACATGGTTAAAACGGAGCTGTTTTACCCTGCCCCTAAAATCCAACATATTAGCTTGTTCCAATTCCTGATGGGTGACTCTTGATCTATTATCAAGTTTCATTTGAAATTGTGTAATTTGTAGTTTTTGTCGAAGTTTTTTGGATATGTTTTCGAACCAGAAGCTAGAAGCATAGTCAAAATGACATTGGATCAGTGCAGACACCAGGGTTTTAAACCAATTATAGCACCACTGAAACAAAATTCAACTTTTTGTCTTTAAAAATGACGAAATCTCTCCAACAGTGCAGAAGTGATGGTCCTGCCAGTGAAACATTAATTAGTATAACTTTAACAACGACCTTGATCTTGGTGAAGTTGCATGGTTCCATGTAGGTTATTAATTAAATTCTGTTCAGCCATACAGAAATTGTAACACATCCTCTGTGGGTGATTCTCTATGGATGATTCATTTGTTCATGGAGTTTCATGAATTTTCTTAAAATCAATAGACATTTGTTTATTGTCATTCCTATATAATATTCATATGTATAGCTGTTTGAATTATCATGTATACAAATAATGAATTTTTGTTTTTATTGAAGAGTATGAGAAAGGACCCTTAAGTTTTCTGAAGAAATGTGTTGAAAACCGCCATGTTGTAAAGATTTGGACTAGAAATGCATGTGAACTAAGAGGATTCTGCACTGGTTATCTAGTGGCCTTTGACAAATACTTCAATCTGGTAAAATAATTTTGATTTTTATATATATTTTCATTTTTGGTTTTATTACTCAGATAAATTATGTTCAATATGTTCAATATTGTTGTCATATAAAAAAAATATGTTAATACAATAAAGGACAGGTCACAATGCCGTAATAAGATGCCAATTGTACCATGTTTATAAAAGTGTTTTCTCCCTATAACCTAATATAAAGGTGAAACTTAACTTTTTTTCTATCAAAAAAATCCCCTTTAGCCCTTTGGCTAAAAGTGCCTGTGAGTTTATGGTAGGGTACATTGTCTGTCTGTTAGTCCATTATCTATGAATTGTTTTATTTAAATGACTTCTTCTTGAAAACCAAAAGTCCTGGAGTCACATTTGACCTATCAATTTCTTAAAAGGGGTACCATAAAAGTTCCTCATATAAGTCACTTTTGATCAACTTTCAAGGTCATTGGTGTAAGGTCCTCATCATATTTACCATGATGTGGTGGCATGCAATGAAGAAATGAATACAAAATTCAATCATAATGCTACCAGGATATGAGCTGGGGTCTGGCCTCACCTTCAGGGACTAAATACCATGGTCATTGCATGGAAAAGATCTTTAGATTCTTACCCTGTAACTATATGTATGAATTTCTTTAAATTTTCCATGACACATCCTTGTTCCTTGGAAGTTCAGATGAAGGAATGAAATGTTATGTAAAAAAACCAGCATTATCCTGCCAGGGACTGAGCCCACAATAGGAATAATATTTAACATGTTTTTTGAATATCAAGGTGAACGGTACAAGTCTTATGTACTTCTTGTTTGATGTTTGAAACAAAGTATTTCACGTGAACCATTTATTTTCAGTTTAGCACTTACCCAATATGAACATGAATGGATTGTGATAGAAAAAAAATTGTTCAACTCTTCATATCATTTTTTATATACTGTAGTAAGAAACATTTGTTTCAGGCTTTGATGGATGTTGATGAAACCTACAGAAAACCTGTCAGTCGAGATAATCGCATCCGGAAATGTACTGAGGTAGGTAATCCAGGAATAAATACATTGCAATTACAATAATGCTTATGAGAAACTTTAAAAGCTGTTTAAATAACAATTGTGAATGCTTTAAAGGGTTTTTAATGTTCTTAAGGAAATGCCTCTTCTCTATAAAATAATGTTTATGAATGTACCAGGTAGTTGGAATGAATTATTTGTATGTACATGTACAATAAAGTACAAAATATAGACAGATATACCCTTTTCAATTTGATATATTTGTTTCTGTATCTTGGCAGATATTACAAGTGATAGCTGTTTCTGATCAAAAGGAGAGTGATCCAGTCATTCATATTGAGGAAGGAGATAGTGCTGAGACTCCGATCACCTCTCAGGAAACCACATTCAGACCTTCTGTAGAAAACAATGTGAATGCTATGGAAAATCTCAAAATTACAACTGTAGAAAAGTCCCAAGAAAGTACTCATTCCTGTAGTGAAAAAGAGATTGCATGTATATCTTCTGTCAGCAATTGTGTAGCTAGTACTGTAAGCAATTGTGAGAAAAAATTAGCTACAAAGAGTTCTCAGGACACATGTCGAGCAGAGGAACAGACCGTTAGAGTTGCTGAAAGTGAAAGTATAGACTTTAATGAGCCATGTACTGATATCAGTGACAAGCCAAGTGATAAAAGTAAGTCAGATAAAAGGACAAAAAAAGTGAAAAGTGAAAATATGGACCAGATGATGCCGTCATTTGATGCTGCAAAAGTTGCCAGAGTGTGGCAAGATACTGTGGCAAGGGATAAATCAAAACCACCTCTCGCACTGAAGTACAGACATGCTAATCAGCTGTTTATCAGGGGAGATAATGTGGTGTCCGTTAGTCTTGTTTATGCTTAAATTTCATCAAAGTTAATAAATTATTATGTTTACATACATACTAGTTGATGTGATACTTATATGTTTACATACATGTTAGTTGCTGTGACACAAATGTTGTTTGGCAGTATTTTGGTGCCACTGATACAAACAATAGAAAGTCATTGTTTTGTGTCTATCAATACTATGTGTTAGGAATATCCATTATCATCTGTCATATGTTACAAAATCATTACCTTTGTGTAGAAAGAGCAGTGTTCCAGTTTAGAATAAAAACAACAGGTGACCAAGGTAAAAACAGAAGGTATAGATGTCCCAGGTATGAAAATAGTTGAACTGGAAAAAAGAAAGTGGTATCCCAGTTAAGGATATAAAGATGCATGCATCCCAAATAAGGACAAAGATGTTCCAGGTATGGATAAAGATGCAGGTGTCCCAAATAAGGATAAAGATAGAGGTGTCCCAGGTATGGATAAAGATGGAGGTGTCCCAGGTATGGATAAATATGGAGGTGATCCAGGTATGAATAAAGATGCAGGTGTCCCAAGTAAGCATAAATATAGAGGTGTCCCAGGTATAGATAAAGATGGAGGTGATCCAGGTATGGATAAAGATGGAGGTGTCCCAGGTATGAAGGCAGTTGAACTGCAACAATCACTATCATTTACATTTCACAAAATATAGCACAGGATCACAAAAACACGGTAAATATTGAGGTTCCATTGCAATGTACATCACATCACATTTGAAGAGAATTGTTTACCTTCAGATCAGTCAAGATTCGTTGTGATGTTCTGAGCAGTTCGCAAAAACATACCCCAAGTGACCTTGCTGCCTTGACATTTAACCCTAAGCATTTACAGCTGCAATGTTTACCTTAGTTGTTGGCAATGTTCCATTCATTTTAAGTTTGAAATTTTCAACCTAATTACATTGTGACCTTGACCTTTGACATTGAGAAAATTTAGTGATGTTCCGATCATCATTTTAAGACAGCTTAAGGCACCTGTATCATTCATCTGCTTTTAACAGGGTTAGACACTAACCTTTTTTGCTTGGTAGTCCACAGGACTAGTTGAATAGATTATTAACTAGTCCTTCGTCAATGCAACTAGTCCAAGATTTCCTTATAAGGAAACATTGCAATCTACAGTACGAAACATCAAAAGTAATTGACTGTAGGGGACTTAAAATAACTACTGCCATAAAAATATGGTGAAGTTTTAGGATGCTTTTGACAATTATCATGCAATAATCTTATTTTAAGCAGTTTTCTAAATTTTAAAAGGGAACATTCTTATTTTATAATCAGATATTTCACAAGTCCAAAGGACCAGTTAGGTTAGGTGATTCACTATTCCTTGCTGAAATCTACTAGTCCAGGACTAGTGGGCTGGTGTTGGTGTCGACCCCTGCAGAAGTATAATTCTGTCCATCACAAGCTATAATGACTATCTTGCACCATAAATTTAAGTTGTAATTCATGTGACCTTGACATTGGGCTAGAGTCATCCATTCAAACAAACTTGATAGCCTGACCACCCCAGTAAGCTGCATTCCAACTATCACCACTCTATCTGTCAATCAAAATTAAAAAAAAAACAAAACAGGATTGACACTTGAATCACAAAGGTCATTTGAGGATACTAATTCCTGTAGAGAACATATATCTGTGTTGCCCCAAAGCAGCGTTTTGGAGCTCTAGTTTGTCTTGTGTTCTTTCATCTGTCTTTTTGCATGAACTGGTCAATCATTTATAATGCAATGCATAAGAGTGTTTTATACCAAGTAGTATCAAATGTTAAAGGTTTTATACCAAGTAGCAGTATTAAATGTTAAAGGTTTTATACAAAGTAGCAGTATTAAATGTGAAAGGTTTTATACCAAGTAGCATCAAATGTTAAAGGTTTTATACCAAGTAGTATCAAATGTTAGAGGTTTTATACCTAGTAGTATCAAATGTTAAAGGTTTTATACCAAGTAGCAGTATTAAATGTGAAAGGTTTTATACCAAGTAGCATCAAATGTTAAAGGTTGTATACCAAGTAGTATCAAATGTTAAAGGTTTTATACCTAGTAGTATCAAATGTTAAAGGTTTTATACCAAGTAGCATCAAATGTTAAAGGTTGTATACCAAGTAGTATCAAATGTTAAAGAATTTATACCAAGTAGTATCAAATGTTAAAGGTTTAATACCAAGTAGTATCAAATATTAAAGGTTTTATACCAAGTAGTATCAAATGTTCAAGGTTTTATACCAAGTAGTATCAAATGTTAAAGGTTTATACCAAGTAGCAGTATTAAATGTTAAAGGTTTTATACCAAGTAGCAGGATTAAATGTTAAAGGTTTTATACCAAGAAGTATCAAATGTTAAAGAATTTATACCAAGTAGTATAAAATGTTAAAGGTTTTATACCAAATAGTATCAAATGTTAAAGGTTTTATACCAAGTAGTATCAGATGTTAAAGGTTTTATACCAAGTAGCAGTATTAAACGTTAAAGGTTTTATACCAAGTAGCAGTATTAAATGTGAAAGGTTTTATACCAAGTAGCATCAAATGTTAAAGGTTGTATACCAAGTAGTATCAAATGTTAAAGAATTTATACCAAGTAGTATCAAATGTTAAAGGTTGTATACCAAGTAGTATCAAATGTTAAAGGTTTATACCAAGTAGCAGTATTAAATGTTAAAGGTTTTATACCAAGAAGTATCAAATGTTAAAGAATTTATACCAAGTAGTATCAAATGTTAAAGGTTTTATACCAAGTAGTATCAAATGTTAAAGGTTTTATACCAAGTAGTATCAAATGTTAAAGGTTTTATACCAAGTAGTATCAAATGTTAAAGGTTTTATACCAAGTAGTATCAAATGTTAAAGGTTTTATACCAAGTAGTATCAAATGTTAAAGGTTTTATACCAAGTAGTATCAAATGTTAAAGGTTTTATACCAAGTAGTATCAAATGTTAAAGGTTTTATACCAAGTAGTATCAAATGTTAAAGGTTTTATACCAAGTAGTATCAAATGTTAAAGGTTTTATACCAAGTAGTATCAAATGTTAAAGGTTTTATACCAAGTAGTATCAAATGTTAAAGGTTTTATACCAAGTAGTATCAAATGTTAAAGGTTTTATACCAAGTAGTATCAAATGTTAAAGGTTTTATACCAAGTAGTATCAAATGTTAAAGGTTTTATACCAAGTAGTATCAAATGTTAAAGGTTTTATACCAAGTAGTATCAAATGTTAAAGGTTTTATACCAAGTAGTATCAAATGTTAAAGGTTTTATACCAAGTAGTATCAAATGTTAAAGGTTTTATACCAAGTAGTATCAAATGTTAAAGGTTTTATACCAAGTAGTATCAAATGTTAAAGGTTTTATACCAAGTAGTATCAAATGTTAAAGGTTTTATACCAAGTAGTATCAAATGTTAAAGGTTTTATACCAAGTAGTATCAAATGTTAAAGGTTTTATACCAAGTAGTATCAAATGTTAAAGGTTTTATACCAAGTAGTATCAAATGTTAAAGGTTTTATACCAAGTAGTATCAAATGTTAAAGGTTTTATACCAAGTAGTATCAAATGTTAAAGGTTTTATACCAAGTAGTATCAAATGTTAAAGGTTTTATACCAAGTAGTATCAAATGTTAAAGGTTTTATACCAAGTAGTATCAAATGTTAAAGGTTGTATACCAAGTAGCATCAAATGTTAAAGGTTGTATACCAAGTAGTATCAAATGTTAAAGGTTTTATACCAAGTAGTATCAAATGTTAAAGGTTGTATACCAAGTAGCATCAAATGTTAAAGGTTTTATACCAAGTAGTATCAAATGTTAAAGGTTTATACCAATAGCAGTATTAAATGTTAAAGGTTTTATACCTAGTAGCAGTATTAAATGTTAAAGGTTTTATACCAAGTAGCATTAAATGTTAAAGGTTTAATACCAAGTAGTATCAAATGTTAAAGGTTTTATACCAAGTAGCAGTATTAAATGTTAAAGGTTTTATACCAAGTAGTATCAAATGTTAAAGGTTCAATACCAAGTAGTATCACATGTTAAAGGTTTTATACCAAGTAGTATCAAATGTTAAAGGTTTTATACCAAGTAGTATCAAATGTTAAAGGTTTTTTACCAAGTAGTATCAAATGTTAAAGGTTTTATACCAATTATCAACAAATGTAACAGAGGTTAATATTTTAAATCAAAATATTCTTGCTTCAACACAACCGCCTTTAAAAAAATCTCTTTAATAGTTGAGTTGCTTCCCCTATTGCACGGTGTCAAACGCAAGACAAACATAAGTGTTTCACATTCTGAATGATAAAATTGAACGTGATGACATCTAACTTGAGCGTTATTCGATGTTTTGTCACGTTAAATTGTGAACGCATTAGTTTATCTACGGTATTCGTTATCCCTCTGAAATGAAACACTAGATTTTGGAGTTATTATCGTGTATGTCTTGCCTTTTTGCCTATCTTTAACTGGTTAATGATTGAGTAAACATGTTGAACTGACAGAATCCGTATCCTTATAGCAGTTCTACAAACCATGGTATCACACACAGATCACAGACGATGTAATATTTTAAGACATCAAAATCGTGCAAAAATGTTGCGACTTTTCCTCGAAATTTTGGTAATGGTTTTTTTGAAAATGATGTGACTTTCTGTCTTCAAAAAACACTCCACTTAGTACAGCGTATGTTGATACAAAAAAATTAAGAAATTTGCAATTGCCCCTGACCAAAAATCGTTCTTAACTTTCTTATTATAATGTAGAGTTTCACATCAATTTTCTACTGTATTAACATCGTAAGAGGTTATTATTTCTGTACTATTTTTCCTCTGTATTTATACAAAGACACTTATAGGTTGTAGGACTTTTTAGGGAGCTAAATTCCATAATAATAATGCAGAAAAATATAACATTACATGATTCCTCGCAGTGGAGCCAAGACATTGTTTTTTTTGTGGGGAAAAAAGGAAGATAAGATGATCGATATATTTCTTTGGTATCTTTGCTATAGTAACTGGACAAGCAACTCATAGGTCAGAACAAGATGATGCTGTCATCAATAAACACTGCTCCGTTGACAAGTCGGGGTTAGTCCAATTTACGATCTAGCATTCTATATACAGTTGTGAATGGAAAAGAGCGTTACGATTCATGTGGCTATGTTTCTTTGTGAATCATACACATCAAGTTTATAAAACAACAGTGCAAACATAAACTCTATTTGTATTGTCACAACATGAAGACAGCCAAAGATATTTAGTTAACAACATTAAATGTGTTTAATGTATAATCCGTGTAGTACTTATAGTTACCAAGACATGGATAAAACAATTCTTAAACTTTCACAGAAGCGTGAAATGTATGTCAAGTTCAGCATCCGCAACATGCGTTTAGTACAGCGATCTTTGCTTCGTCATTGCTGTATCTGTGTAACACTTATAGTTACCTTTAACGGTCACGAACAGGCGGGTAGACCCTGTTTCTATATTATACCTCGTACAGCGGGGGTAATTCCAAATAAATTGAAACTCTTCTTCTTTGGAGATACAACAAGGCCCTGGGACACTCAACCTTATTAATAATTTGCTAATGAAATGCTATGTATCGTCGGTCGCGATCAAAGCGTGTCATTTATACCACACGGTGTTCATTTCTGTACCACGGTGTTCATTACTGTACCATATTTGAGTACGACTCCTTAGTGTTAACAAATACTCTCATTCTTTTGACTCGCACTCAGCCAGTGAGCGGTAAACGTTATATAACCGTTTGAACTTAATTTTCGCGTTGAATTGTAACTCGCTTATCTTGTTTTTTTAGCAATAAGAAGTTTAAAAACTTGTTTGACACAATCGCGTCATTAGTCCTGTTTATATACTGAATCAGCGGGTGTTCCACAGACCTACTGCGCACACTACACTACCGACTTCTTGAAATATACATTTACTATTGTACTTTCAAATATGTTATTTCTATAGAAGACCAATCTTCAATTAGAATACGTAATTTTGTAGGTCCTATATTTCATTAGCATAGGTGCTTTAATTATTAATTGGGTATGAAATGCAAGTCTTGCTGCCTCTAACATCAGATCAACTTTCTTAAGAAATAAAGCAAATCTTATGTTATGGAAAACAAACCAGTATTGAGTTGAGGTGGAAAAATGAATCAGTAGAATCTTCATTTACATCTCTTGCGTGAAATAAGCTTCTGTGTTTAACAGTCTTTATAATGCTTAATTAGACGTTGTAGCTGTATGTGGTCAAATTAAACACTGGCTATTTGTATGACCGTACAGTTGGACCATCGACTCGTTCGGTACATTGAATTATCCTACATATGTAATCGTCCAATACTGATTCCGTACTGAAAAGCTTAAGAAAGACTGCTGTAGCGTCCCAATACGGTTCGTTATATAAAGAGAGAGAGAGAGAGAGAGAGAGAGAAAGAGAGAGAGAGAGAGAGGAAGTATATTTATCAGTTCAAGATAGAATTGTTTTGAAATAAATATTCCGTAAGACTATAAGTAGTACAAAAATAAGGGTTTTGCCACAGTTCCCCCGCCCATATAATCCTTACCACCTCCCTGGCACCCCCTAGAGGCACCCCC
>NW_018405514.1:265620-277409 GCF_002113885.1 Mizuhopecten yessoensis
ACCACTAGGAGACACCCCCCTGTGACGTCATCGATCGGTACCCCCCTGCCGAAGGGGGGTGCCAGGGGGGTGGTAAGGATTATATAGGCGGAGGGACTGTGCTAAAACCCTTACTAATTGATTATTATTTCTTTATTTCCTCCAAGTTGAAGAGTTACAAAAATGTACAGTGTAGTCAAAATACAAATCACATATTATTAATTGATACTTAAATACACATAAATACATCAGTTAACTACAGAGATGAAGAGAGAAGTTAATGAATCTTGAATTAGTTTAGTAAATACAGAAAGAATGGTCTCGTTAAGAGCAAATCATACAAATAATTAGAATGCCTGGGAATCCTGAGGTTTCCAAGGGTTGGGGAAAGCCAACCAGCAAGGTCCTCTCAGGGTTACCCACACATAAACACACACAAAATAAGAGAAAAAATAGCAATTAGGTAGATATTGCTATTGTACGTACATTTGTACGTGTTATTTCATTATTAACGCTGATACAACAGCAACATGTTGTCAATAAAAATAGCACTATGCAGTACAAAGGTTACATAAAATGCGCTTAATATATGGTGAAGGCTACCCCCAAGTAATACATGAATTAAATCATAATCAGACAAAGCAATGTTCGGGTTCGGGTCTATTATCACCAACGTGTTTTCAGATATGACGCTGATTATAAAAATGTCATGATTCCATTTAAAACTACACCATTTTATCTGGACTTCCGTTATCTACCGTGCATCGTGCCCAACCATGTGTTTGGTTTTTCTCTGTGCAGACGGACTGGTAGAAACGGAAATACCAGAAAGCACGGAACGAACAGGAGGAAGGTTGTATAGGGATGTGATGAACATTTGAACATGCAGAAAGTTGTGAACAGCCCGTTTGCATGGAGAAAAAAACAACCACATGGTCCGATATGCTTTTTTATACTATCTGTTGATAGATCATATATTTTCTTTATATTCTTTAACTCAACTTTCAAAACAATTCAAAATCCGTTTGTATTGTGCTTTCATAGATTTTGAGAAAGCGTTCGACAGTGTCTGGAGAATAGGGTTGTGGAACAAATTAATAACAAATAATGTAGATGGAAATATTTTTTTAAAGTTATTGTTAATATGTACAATGGAATTAAGGCTAAAGTCATGAAAGATGGAACATTCTCCAATATCTTCACCTGTAATTCCGGGGTTAGGCAGGGTGAAAATCTTTCCCCATTTTTATTTTCATAGTATCTAAATGACCTTGAAATGTTTTTAGAATCTAATGATTGTACAGGTCTATAAAATTTGGCGGGAAAACTTGAGAATGAGTTACACATATATATATCTTAAGTTGAATGTAATGTTGATGACACTATTTTGTTAGCAGATACCCCAGAAGATTTACAAAAACAACTTAATGTGTTTTATGATTATTCAAAATTGTGGCATCTTAAAGTAAATATCGATAAAACAAAAGTGATGATATTTGGTAGAGGGAGAGTACCCCAAAATATACGTTTTACTTATAACAGAAATGAAGTAGAAATTTACTCAAAATGGTTTCACGCAGTTAAATATTAGACAATTATATGATAAGGGCCCTAGAGCAATGTATGGTGCTATTGCTAAATGCAGAGAGCATAATCTATCAATTGACTGTAAATTAGATATTTTCGATAAAGCTATCATCAAGCCTGTCATGTTGTATGGTTGTGAAGTCTGGGGTTTTTGTGATAACAAACTTTTAGAACGTTTACATTTGAAATTTTGCAAACATATTCTTCAGGTGAAAACATCGACACCCAATTTCATGATTTATGGGGAATAAGGAAGATTTCCTCTGAGTATAATTATCAAAGTTCGAATGATTGGATTTTGGGCCAAATTGTTAGAACCTTAAATAATAAAATGTATAAAATTATTATAAACTTTTTTTTTTAAATACTCAATGGTCGAATTGTATTAAAAATATCCTTGATGAATGTAATTTAAAACATATATTTGAAATTCAAGAGTTCCAAAGTACCCAATGGTTGAAAAATACAGTTTTCCATACACTCAAAGATAAATTCATTAATAATTGGAGAAGCGATGTATTCAAAGGGACTTATTACAGAATTTTTAAAAATGACTTAGTATTAGAAAAATACCNAAAGGGACTAATTACAGAATTTTTAAAAATGACTTAGTATTAGAAAAATACCTGCTAGATCTCCCTCCAAGACTAGCAAATGTTTATTGTAAATTTAGAATGTGTAATGTTAAATTTCCGATTGAATGTGGTAGATGGAATAACATTCCTAGAGAAGATAGAAAATGTATTTTTTGTGACCTAAATGAAATTGGGGACGAATATCATTTGTTTAATTGTAATGACCACCAGATACTGCAAAACAGAAGATAATTTATGTCGAGATATCATTTTGAAAGTCCTAGTACTTTCAAGTTTAATACATTATTCAATTATGTTAATAATGAAGAATTAATTTCACTTATAAAATTCCTTAAGCACATAATTGAGCGAATTAACACTGGCCATTAACACCATGATTTATATGTAAACTGTACTATATATAGGTTTATAATTCTCTACACTGTAACCAGTTTGCGAGAATAAAACTTGTCATTGTTGCTTTGGAGGCAGATACCATATGTCATACATTAATAATGATGAGGATGTATGTATCATAATTGCAGACTATTACCCCCCCCCCCCCCTTCTCTCTGTCTCTGTCTTATAATTTCAATTTATAAATTAAAGCATTTAAAAATAAAATAGCGTATATATATGAACATTTATTTCAATATAGTCTGCCTTCTTGTACTATTGTAAATATATGTTCGTAATTTGCTGGGAAAGGGCTTACTATAAGTTTACTCTTTCGCTGTCTTGATTGTATTTCATGACTTATTTATAATGTCCAACCGGTTGCGCATAAAATGATAAAAATCCATTATTTACACATTGATAAGTTGTGGCGGTATAATAACTTGTGCCCAATCCATTTGCTTGGCAATAACATATGTTTAAACTAAACATCGAAACGTTACCCAAATGACACATCGCAGGGGGAAAAAACTCGCGCCCTTTTATAATAATATTGCATTGATGTAAATAAACAGACCAGAAGTACTTGTTATGTGTGTCTTGGATCCCGACTACAAAGCTTTGAAAAACAACACCCAAACAATGCCTTCATATGTAAATTTTCTTGGATTGACCCATTTACGAAAGTGATGGCCCAATCAGTATTATGATTAATGGCTTCGGCAAGGTTCAATCGACCAATCAAATAAAATGATAGATCGCAGCAGAACGTGTTTACTCCCGCTACCATAGCCGAATACACAACAGTGCTGAGAACCAATCAAAAGCGAGGTAATATTTACAAGCGTTTACCATGTTGCTACGATGTTTTGATTCATCAATCGAGTGCACAGGTAAAGTCCTCATTCTGCAATGTGTATTGCCCGGGTACAGTAGCAGGTATCGGGGTGGAGGAAAGCTAGAAAACAATGGATATCTCTAATTAGGCAAATTGTGGATGTATGCAGTTTTACAAACTTGCAGTAGAATCGGCTCTATTCATCTATGATAAGATTTAGCGGTTCTCCGACAAACAAGCTTGGACCTATCACCTTGATCATAAAGCACAGGTGAAAAAGGTATAGCGGGAGACAGCTAGTCGTGAGCAGTTTTTACCGGAGCTCAAAGTAACCCACAGGTAAGTTTTGATTGTCCAATTATTCTTTCAAAGAGTCTAGATTGTAAAGGTAATTTTGACCATTCTTTCCGAAATATGAAAGTTTATACCACCCCGTTATAGTTTTACACCTGTCATTAGGCGGT
Source organism: Mizuhopecten yessoensis (assembly GCF_002113885.1). NCBI lineage: Eukaryota > Metazoa > Mollusca > Bivalvia > Pectinida > Pectinidae > Mizuhopecten > Mizuhopecten yessoensis. The sequence goes on from NW_018405514.1 coordinate 269,460, forward strand.
TACCGGTATTTAATACCACGTGTCATCAAGCCTATAAATAGAGGTAAACATACAGGTAGATGACCATTCATATGTTAATGCCATAGGTTGACGCTCTTTTCTAAGCATGTTCGGTCGCATTATCGGTTGTCCAAACTTGCTCTCGAGGTGACATTCCCAGTAATATCAGAGCTGTATGTCCATGCTTCAGTCACAGGAGGTCATACCAATAGGCCAGTCAGTATTTTTTTTGTAATTGGAGTAGGCCTTACTGGAAACCGAACTTATAAAAAAGGTAAGATAGTAAAAAGCAGGATAATTTATTCAGCATATTATTTTTCATATGATTTGGATTTTTAATATTTTTGGTGATTCACATTTTAAATATTTTTTTGTTTATTTTTCTTAATTTACAACAATTCGAGTGGAATAAAAGGTGATTGAGTTAGCAAAAAATATTTTTATATAAAATTCTAAGATTAAATAGACATATTACATGTCAGCTTTAGCACAACATATTTTTTCCAAGGTTGATCTTCGGAAAGAAAGACTAGATTTTGTCTTGCCTTTATCATGCTATATTCATATATGGTCTGGGTTAAACAAACATTATTTTATTCAATTTCATTAAAATCCATTCACAGTTGTCAACATACAAACAAGCTTAGAACTTTTATAAATTGATGCAGGTGTTATAAAATAATATGCAAGTTCAATATGAAGTGTTTATCATATTTTGATAAGCATATCACCTTTTATTATTCAAGGTCATAACCTAAAGTAAATATTCAAAAAGTTCAATCAAAAGTTTAATCTTTGGCTATAGTGTCCAAATAAAACATGTTGCAAATCTATTTGGTGTGAAATGGTAATTTTTATTTGCTTATAAACAAATATTTCATTATTGTATTATTATTTTGCAGGTATTTAACCTACAATTGCTGTAAGCAAAGTTACACCCCCACCGCCAAGACGAAGTTCCCACAAGCATACACAGTCCAGCGGCAGCAGCAGCTGACTGCCAAGATGCCGGCCAACAAGCGAGACACACTGGCCGTCAAGTTCAGGCAGAACTGGATGAACAAGTACCCACTTGACACCTGCAGCAATGGGGGACTCAATCTGGATGACAGCCTTACCAGTCTCAACTGGCTACAGAACCTAAACATCATGAAGATCACAACACCAACCCCACCGCCAAGTCCTGGTCCCGCCCCCATATTGATGGCAGAGAGCAGCAACAACAGCAACAATTTCAAAAATCTAAAAGTAAACCCCAATGCTGTGCTCAATGTCTCCTGTGCCCCTCCACAGTGCAAGCTAGAGACCAAGTTTCACCTGGCAGACCCCACCCCAGGCACGCCCACCTCCCTTGGTGGGGACACAATCGACTACAAGACTAACCCTTATGTAAAGCCACCATACTCCTATGCCACACTCATTTGCATGGCCATGAAAGAAACCAAGAAAAGCAAAATCACATTGTCAGCAATTTACAACTGGATCACAGACAACTTTATGTACTACAGATTAGCAGACCCAAGTTGGCAGGTAAGCTTTCTGAATTGCAAAGGATACCTGTCTTTGTTTTAAAGACAATGGACTCCTAAACCTACCCAACAGCCCACTCAGCTGGAGTTATGCATTTGAATTATAAGATATGTGACATGGCCTTTAATCTTATGGTTGACCCACCTTTAAGAATTGAATCAGGTACAGATCTATGTTCATGTGCAACCATTCAAACAATAGTAAGCTAAAAGATAATCCTATGATCCACCTTAGTCCCTGTTCAGATTATAACACACAGTAAAATGTATTACAATGTTACTGGATGACAAGAAATACATTTAAAATCCTTAACATATTGCATTATCGATTCTCAAATTAAAAAAAAATACTTTTCGCCTTTTATGAAATTGATTTAGCTCTTCATATTTATCATCAATTCAGCTAATTGTTAATGGATAACATTATTCCTTTACAGAATTCTATCCGCCACAACTTGTCCTTGAACAAATGTTTCCAGAAAGTACCACGAAGAAAGGATGAGCCTGGAAAGGGTGGTTTCTGGAGAATCAACCCAGATTACAATGACATGATCGAAAATGGCATTTTCAAAAAACGAAGGAACAGTCGGGATGCTGCTTGTCCTCCTCCTCTTAAAAAAGTGAAGCGAGAGGATGACGACAGCATGTCTAGTTGCAACAGTCTCATCAACTTCAGTAAATTTTCCAAAAATGGTGGTCAAAATGGACTCAGTGTTCTGTTTCCTGGTCAGGAGGATGATTCACTGAAAGGAGATTTCAACTGGACCTCTATATTGAATCAAGATATTGAGATTGGCGGTGTACGGGTAAAAACGGAGGATTTATTAGACAACACAAGTGAGCAGGATCTCAGTCCGTCAGCAGCAATGAGTCCTCCCTCATCAGAGGCCAACTCGGACGATTTCAGTATAGAGGACTTGTTCGGTCAAGCTGACCTTAGTTCGGACGTTCCACTTGACTTTACTACAGAAAATCCCTTGGATCTTACAGTAACAGGACAACCTATCAAAGCTCCTCAGTGGTGGGAGGAGAGTTTTAACCTCAGTGATCACCAGGGGGCATTAAAAGCAGCAGCTGAAGCTAGTAGTGGCCTTCACACGCCCATCCACTCCACCCCCTCCCCAGTCACAATCAAGGACGATTTGGACGATGAGTTGGCACACCCATGGGCAGAGACGGGGGGTTTTGCGGACATCGGGGAGGCCTTTGATGTAGACAATTTATTTGACATTGGAAATATTCCTAGTCCCCGTGTCAACTATCAGGAATGACATTTAGATTAAACTTTAAACTGGCCAGATTTGGGACATTTTAGTGCATATTTGCCCACAGTCTCCTCATTATGGGAAAAATGGAGTAAATATGTCATGTAATAAATTCTTTGACCTGAGCAACCGAGTGTTGGTCAGGTCACACTGAGGCAGTTCTGTGATATACCTGTGTGTTTTACGAGTTGAGCGAGCTAGATATAATAACCTTGAAAAGGACTTTGTTGACACTGTGTGTTTGTAGCCTGCAAAGTGTGAACATTATTTAATTGATATTCTTTCATATTTTGAAAGGTCTTTATAAAAGATGGAACGAAAGCGTTTTCATTTTCAACTTACTGGTATGTACATCAAATGGAAATGAAAACTGCCTTTTCTGGGGGTAAGTTACTAGTAAATGGGGAAATGGTCAGTATTTTGGTGAAAAAGCTGTCATTCCAAGTAAAGAATATTCATCCGTTCTAGTGATTGAGCCATCCCAGGTACTTGGTGCTGTACATTCATAATGCATAATTGTTTCACACATGGTAGAGCGTAATGGGTGGTGAGGGAACTGAGTGTGAGAATGGATGGCTGTGTATTTATTGTACGTGTGGCAAGTGTGAAACGTGTGTACTCTGTCACCCCTCACGGTAGAATGCTTGTGTGTGGTAATTTATTTCTTTATCAATGCATCCAATACTATTTATTCACCTCTCACCTCTATAAGTGCTATATATGTGTAACACTGGTTTATATATATATGTGTTTGTTTTTGAAAGGTTATTCTCAAGTTTCATTGTAACAAAGTCATGTGTATATGGAAAAAATAAGTTAAAATTTTCAATGAAGAAATCGAAAAAAATAAAGATAATCAATAATATAAACTAAAACAAAAAACTTTTCTTTGCTAGTGTTTAGTGACAGGTGAATTTTTAGGTAATAATTACATCCATGTTGCCAGTATTATTGTTGTCAAACAGTATTGATTAGTTGTTACCTGTAATCATGATCTATAAATTGTATATGTGGAAAGTTATAATTCCGTCCCATTGTTATGTTAAATTTGCAAAATGAAGATATATTTGTTTACTTTTGGAAGTTAATTCTTTTCTGAATTCGTCCAATATGCCCTTATCAGGAATCCGTCCAAGTTTCTTTCCTTTGACAGGACAATTGTGATGAATTCATAATTTTTTGAAGAATATATTTTTAAGACATGTTTACATAAATTTGTGTACATTTTGAGTATGAAATACCTTTACAAATTTCATTCAGTCTAATTGTCTTGGTTTACCCTAGCAGACCATAATGAACTACCCCATGTCACATCCATTTTGGAGTATGGGAGTGGACAAGGTTGCAATAGACTGGGTTTTGATTGACTGATAAAAAGAAATTGATTACACTGCCAGTCTTCATAAATAATATTGTAAAATGTGTGTGACATATTTTGAGTCAAAGAGGAGTAATAAGTCCCTCGTGTACATACATGTATATTTATAACGTTCGTGAACTTAATCTGGTGTGGACACCTACTTCATTGATCAGCTGTGATAATTGCTGTTGCACTCTCATTGTCCATCATTAGTCTCATGTTTGAAATATAGCTCTTGTCTGTGGTCTCAGGATGAAATAAGGGATGTATGAAAAAGTCGAACACAATAATATTAAGTTTCTTTTATTTTTTTCCAAAAGGTTTTTAGTTTTTATTTAAAACAGGTTTAAAGATTTTTTTAAAATCAAAATTTGAAAGTGAAATTGGTAATAAAATCAAAGTAGTCTGTACTATTTTTTACTCCCTATCTATACCACTGGTACCAGTCTGGACACCGTGTCCACTGTGGTACTTGGGGGGATTAGGTCATTAGTGTTACAGCCCTCTCCTAGACTAACAGACAAGAGGTTGCTGGACAGTCCAGAATACCCTCAGTATTCCAACATTACTCACTCATGTCACCTGTCATCATTCAGCCATCTGTGTTTACAAGTTGGTCGCTGCACTTCAGGGTTGTATTGAACTGTTCGTATTTATTGAAGAAGTGAACAAAAAATAAAAAAAAGTTTTGCAAAGACAATATAACATCTGTTTGTTGTTGATTCTACTTGGCAAGCATGAAATGGTGAAAAGAGAGATACTGTACCAGTCTTTGCACGATAAGTATTCTGCCACACTGTACAGGGATAAAAAAGATATGTTAACACATTTCAATGATGAACGAACATCATCACATATGGCAATATAATTTGAAAAATAAAACCTGGAACAATGTCAACTTTTGGTTCAAATAGACAGGAGTGATGTCTAGCAGAAAAACCCAGTACACTGTTCTACATTGATAAGTGTTGTACACAAAACCTTGCAGCATTGTAATATGGACTTTAAGCAATATAGCTTGGTGCCACATTATGACCTTGTATCAGAAGAATAGCTTGATGCCACATAATGACCTTGTATCAGAAGAATAGCTTGATGCCACATAATAATTTGCAGTATTTAAGCCTGGTGCAATATTATGACTTTGCAGCAGTATACAATTTTTTCATTGGTACTGGGGGAACAGTCAAATAATTGACCCTCGGTAGCAGGGAAGACCTAGGGAACTGTTGCCCAAGGCAGAAGGCCGAGCGCAACAGTTCCTTAGGTCTTCCCTGCTACCGAGGGTCAAGGATTTGACTGCTGCCTCAATACCAATGAAACAAATGATTTATTACCTGACTCTCTATTCAAGAAACTTCCTGAATTGCGAGTTAGGATAAATGACTGTATGGCAGGATAGAAGATTTAATTCTTTATTATTTAAAGTCAATGTAACAATTGAATTATCAATTTATAACAATTGTATTTATTGGAACGTTAACACTTTGGGTAGTAAAAAACATGTATTTAAATATGTCACATATCAAGAGATTCCATTTAATTCCAAATCTTGCTTAGAAATATCCTCAAATCTGCTGTTATTTGCAATTTTCACCAGACGACAAAAAACAAATCTGTATCAAAAATACGTCGATTGTTGCGCCCTGACATTATTTTACGGGTTTTCAGTCTTTTCCAGGGATTTTTTTTATTAAAACAGTCAAAAATACTTCATATACACTTGAATAGAGAGTCAGGTAATAATATGGCTTGCTACCACTAAAGACTTATCAGCAATATAGCTTGATGATGCAAAATGACTTTTGACGCATCATAGAATTGTGCCATAAAATAAATTTGCAGGAGCATAGCATTGTGCTATATAATCCCTTAGCATTGGTATAGCGTGCTGCCACATAATGACTGCTGAAGTATAGTCTGATGCAGCATAATAACCTTGTTGCAGTATAGCATTGTGACAAAAATGACTTTGTAACAACATAACTTGATGCCATAGGACTTTGCAACTCTTCAGCCTGGTGCCACATAATGACTTTGTAGCAGTTCAGCATTGTGCCAAATAATGACTTGCAGCAGTATAGTTGGGGCCATGAAGTGACTCTGCAGCAGTATAGTTGGGGCCATGAAGTGACTCTGCAGCAGTATAGTTGGGGCCATGAAGTGACTCTGCAGCAGTATAGTTGGGGCCATGAAGTGACTCTGCAGCAGTATAGTTGGGGCCATGAAGTGACTCTGCAGCAGTATAGTTGGGGCCATGAAGTGACTCTGCAGCAGTATAGTTGGGGCCATGAAGTGACTCTGCAGCAGTATAGTTGGGGCCATGAAGTGACTCTGCAGCAGTATAGTTGGGGCCATGAAGTGACTCTGCAGCAGTATAGTTGGGGCCATGAAGTGACTCTGCAGCAGTATAGTTGGGGCCATGAAGTGACTCTGCAGCAGTATAGTTGGGGCCATGAAGTGACTCTGCAGCAGTATAGTTGGGGCCATGAAGTGACTCTGCAGCAGTATAGTTGGGGCCATGAAGTGACTCTGCAGCAGTATAGTTGGGGCCATGAAGTGACTCTGCAGCAGTATAGTTGGGGCCATGAAGTGACTCTGCAGCAGTATAGTTGGGGCCATGAAGTGACTCTGCAGCAGTATAGTTGGGGCCATGAAGTGACTCTGCAGCAGTATAGTTGGGGCCATGAAGTGACTCTGCAGCAGTATAGTTGGGGCCATGAAGTGACTCTGCAGCAGTATAGTTGGGGCCATGAAGTGACTCTGCAGCAGTATAGTTGGGGCCATGAAGTGACTCTGCAGCGGTATAGTCGGGGCCATGAAGTGACTCTGCAGCAGTATAGTTGGGGCCATGAAGTGACTCTGCAGCAGTATTACTTTGGCCGTATAATTTCCTTGTAGCAGCAGGACATGGTGCCACATCACCATCCAAGGTACCTGAGTGACTCCATGAAATTTAAATATCTGATATGCATGCAGTACCTTTATCAATACAAACATTCAAAAGAAACGTGCATTTAAATGAGAAAGAAAAAGGATGGGCCCCCTAAATGAGGATTGAAGTTCAGCCTGAGTTAAGTACTAAGTACTTGCAGTGAGGTATAACACATAGGATATTGATTATCATAGGTGGGTGTTGATCAGGTAAGAAGGCTATCATAGGTCACATTGTTATACTTATGGTAATAAATACACATAATCCTATTTACACTTATAACAGTTTATGTTCTACCCACAATGGACGGTACTCGATAAACATCTACAAGTTTACATCTGTATGGTCTGTTAGACATTGCAATAAAGGAACACATGCCAAGACCTGCTTCAAGTCTTAATTACTAGTCAGTAAATAATAAAAAGGTATATATGTGTGTATATATATGACCCATATACACTAAATATATGATACATATGTGGGACATGTTTTGTAAATCGTACAGGATAAAGCGGGTCTATGTCCTGTTATTCAGATTTCTATTCAATGGACAAACTGGTGTGTGAAAATTGATCTACTGGTATTGTACTAGACCAACACAAAAGTGCAGATATATTTCACTCAGTGTAATAGATCATGCCAAAATGGTAATAGCTAGTCCACCATCTTGCAATCAGTAGCTATAGATAATCTTGTAAATGTTTAGTTTGTTACAACAGCTAGATCTCCCTATACAATATCCTGTAAACATAAATGTTTAGTTTGCTACAACAGCTGGATCTCCCTATACAATATCCTGTAAACATAAATGTTTAGTTTGCTACAACAGCTAGATCTCCCTATACAATATCCTGTAAACAT